>NW_016804397.1:0-321 GCF_001698545.2 Rhinopithecus bieti
TTCCGACTGTGCTGTCTCACAGCGGTTTTTGTGCCTCTTGGTGCTTGTCATGTTTGTTTATTTTTCAGAGAAGATAGCAGGTCCCTGACCTGATAGGCCAGCCAGTTTGGGAGGTGGCTGCAGAGTAAGTGCTGAGGCCCCAGATCTGCCTGGGGACAGGCTGCTTCTACAAGTACTGTGCCAGCCTCAGTAGTGTGGCTGCTAGGACAGCACCATTTCAGGTTCATCGAAGGCTCAGGCAGGAGTGGAGAGGAATGCGGGTGCCCCATGGGGTGTATACTGACCTGTTGTATTGACTCCACCTGTAGCTGGTGCAGGGGT
>NW_016804398.1:0-2735 GCF_001698545.2 Rhinopithecus bieti
CAAGCATATAGACTAAAATCCTCTGTTTGGAAACCAGCCCAATTCAAGTAGAGTTCTGATGCACTGCGGTGAATTTTGGCAATGAGCGGGTCAGCAGCACAATAGCGGTGAGAATTTGGGGAAAAAGTGGTCTCTCATCTCTTTTCTTTTTGAGGCACTCTACCATTAATCTGTTCATGGCTTTTGGACAGTTATTCTGCACCTTACTGAGATCTGGAGATAGGTATCCTCATCCCACCATAAAAATTATCTGGTCCCTGTTGTTGATGTTTGAATAAGGTAACTGTCCAGTCATCAGTTCATATAGAACAATCCCAAATGCATATACATGTGACTGAAAGCTGTATGAATTTTTATCTCACATTCTGATGACTTCTGGTGCCATCCACAAAAAGGATCCAGACAACTGTTCAAACTGATGGGACCCACTCCATCGAGATTTCACTGTGGCTAGACCAAAATCACCCATTTTCACTGTGAGGTCTTCATGAAAAAATATATTATTACTCTTGAGGTCTCTATGGATGATTGACTTGGCGTGTCAGTAATCCACGCCCTGTGCAGTCTGTCGTGCAATATTCGTAAGTTTGATCATCTCAAATTTGGTCTCAATGATACGGAGATGGTAATACAAGCTGGAGCCTTCACACCACTGGGTAACAATAGCCAGTTGTGGCTTTGTTGAATAGCCCATGAAGAGTAGGATACTCACATGTTATGTTTTCCTGAGCACTCTTCCTTCAATTTTGAAGGCTTGTAACTGCTGAGGTGTAGGTGCTGTCACATTCAACATTTTCACTGCCACATCACCATGCCACTTTCCCTTGTAGACTGTTCCAAATGATCTAGATCCAATTCTTTGTCCCACTGTAATCTGCCCATCAGGAATCTCCCAATCATTGTTCCAGTCCTGTCTACCAAGCATTTTCATTTGATTCCTGTCTTCTGAGGATGAAGATGACTTCCTTTCTCACTGAAGTCCTGGAGATTTCTGTAAGGCTTTCACGTTAGTGAGTGACCCAGGCAGGGGGTGTGGCAGACAAACCTGTGGTTGATCTTCCATCACCACGAAATGCTTGGTTTCTAATCAAGTCATCAATATCGACAGGTTCTACTGTGCTTATATGCATATTGGGAGCTGATGAGGACCAGTTTCGCCCAAATTGATTTCGATGATCTTCATCTGCTGGTCGGATGAATTGGAATGGATGTGGAATTGGAATGGATTTTAAAGGAGACAGATTGGTGAGAATTTGGGGCCCAGTAGAGTCTCAGCGGGGTGCAGAAGGGGATGATCCAGATGTAAGGGCAGTCTCTGCTAAGGAGGCCTCTTCCTGTGGTATTGAATGGCGTTCAAAGAACTTGGAGAAAAACAACAAATCAAGTTGGTCATAATTAACACGTATCAGTGGAACCTCTGTACTACAACACTGGTGAAATTTACAACCACATGTTTGACAGTAGAAACCCTGGAAAAGCAGCTTTTGACAAAAGTCACAAAATGCTTAAGTGAAAAATGTTTTTTGTATAAAGTTGAGTATTGTAAGTGGAACATTCTCCAATGCTTCCACATTCAATTCTTCTCCAGTAAGCCAGGAAATACCAGTGTCCTAGCCAATTGGTTTCTTCTCTCCATCCTGAATTATGTAAACAGCACAGCACTCTGGGATTAGACCTCTCATCATCAGTGCTTTCTTTAGACTGTCTCCAACTGTAACTCCACACCTTGCAGACACCACTGTCCTCTGTTTGTTGGGCAGGAAGACTCTAACAATAGATTTTTGTGGTGACTTGGGGTTGCTCCAGGCCACATCTGTGGAATTTTGAAAAACTGAAAGAGATAAAAGTAGCACTGAAAGGCTAAAAGAGGAAGAAGATTTAACAGTGTCCATTGATGTGGAGCTAGAAACAGAAAAATCAGTTCAGTTCCCCAGAGATTCCAATAACTGTTGTTCTCTCTATTGGAGTGTATCTAGCTTGCTGGTGTATTCCTCACAGGCCTGCAGATATATTGATGGTGGATTATGCTCCCCACTAAATTTGTCTAATATGGTCTCTATATGTTCCTGTGTCAACTTAATCGATTATTTGTTTGATATTCCACACTTTGTGCTATTTGTCTTACTGATTCTTTCTTTTCTTCACTTCTTCGGGATTAATTTTTATTAATCATTTGTTCTCTTCTGTTGGTTTAGAAGTTAAAAGTGTGGTTTCTACATTTTTGGAGGATAATCTCCTCGGGAATGTCAGAGTCTGCAGCCGAAAAGGCCGCAGCGCTGGCGCCGGCCTCAGGCTCAATGTCCCCATTGAACAGAGCCTCGCCAGGCTCCGCGCCACTGCCACCACCACGGCCACTGCTCAGCAACACCATCTTATCATATGTTTTCATTTATCTGGGATAAATGCCCACAAATTCAGTTACTGTGTCATGTGGTAATTGCATGTTTAGTTTTTAAAGAAACTTTCAAGCTGTCAAGGGCAAGGCAGGTTAAGGCAGTCAAGGGCAAACCAATAATACCAATAATAATAATAATAATAATAATAATAATAATAATAATAAGGTAGACTCACTCCAAAAGGGAGATTACTAATGATGCTGGACAAGGTCTTAAGAGTGGCACAGTTACAAGACAAAACAAAAGCTTTATACATTTTTCCTTAAGCTGATCAGCAGTGCAGCGTAAGAAGACTGAAGTTAAACAGAATGGTGAAACTCCTTTACTACTCCTCCCCAT
>NW_016804398.1:4746-13906 GCF_001698545.2 Rhinopithecus bieti
TCTCTAATCCATCTTGAATTAATCTTCGTATAAGGGGTAAGGAAAGGATCCAGTTTCAGCTTTCTACTTATGGCTAGCCAATTTTCCCAGCACCATTTATTAAATAGGGAATCCTTTCCCCATTTCTTGTTTCTCTCAGGTTTGTCAAAGATCAGATGGCTGTAGATGTGTGGTATTATTTCTGAGGACTCTGTCCTGTTCCATTGGTCTATACCTCTGTTTTGGTACCATTACCATGCTGTTTTGGTTACTGTAGCCTTGTTGTATAGTTTGAAGTCAGGTAGCGTGACGCCTCCAGCTTTGTCCTTTTGCCTTAGGATTGTCTTGGCAATGTGGGCTCTTTTTTGGTTCCATATGAACTTTAAAGCAGTTTTTTCCAACTCTGTGAAGAAACTCACTGGTAGCTTGATGGGGATGGCATTGAATCTATAAATAACCTTGGTCAGTATGGCCATTTTCACGATATTGATTCTTGCTATCCATGAGCATGGTGTGTTCTTCCATTTGTTTGTGTCCTCTTTGATTTCACTGAGCAGTGGTTTGTAGTTCTCCTTGAAGAGGTCCTTTACATCCTATGATTCCACCTTTACTTATTAGCATTAAGGATGGCCTAATAGATTGCAACAGAGATATTAGGTTCTTCATTTTGTAGGGCTGACGCTATAGAGAAAAATAAATAGCAAAGAGTCTTAGAAACAAATACTTCCCCAAATCTCCCAGAATAGTCTATCCAGCTGTACTACCTACCTCCATTTTCCCAGAACTGGTAGAACTTCAGGAGAACATGGCTTGAAACATGCCCCCTAAATAGTAGGTTTTAAGGGCCTATACTACATTTAAATCATTCTATGATAAGTATTTGAGCCATTTACAATTATAGAAGTTAGAAAAAGTGAGTTTAAGTGGATAAAGTGCCAGAGCCGGAGGTCAATGGAGTGTAATGGTTAAGGATGTGGACACTGACAGACTATGGCTGGTATTCCTAATATACAAAGAACTCTTAAAAATTGAGTGAATAAAACCAAAATCCCAATAGAAAAATGGGGAAAATATATAAACAGACAATTCACACAAAAGGTATTAAAACTATCCTCAAACATATGAAAAGATGTTCAAACTCAGAATTAGAGAAATGCAAAGTAAAAATACACTGAGACACAATTTCTCACCTATCAGACTGGCAAGAAAAATGACAACATATTCTGTTGGCAAAGCTGCGAAACAGGCACTCTCATACGTTCATGGTGAGAAAGCAAACTGCTGCAACACTTCTGGTGGCAAATCTGCAATACCTAATAAATCTACACATGTTCTTACTTTTTTAAAAAAAGTAACACCTTTATTGAAATAAAATTTACCTATATACAATTCACCGATTTAAAGTATACAATTTAATGATTTTTCATAAATTCAGAGTTGTATAACTATAACCACAATCAGTTTTACATCATTTTCATCACCTCTAAAATAAATTGCATTCACAGTAGCAGTCACTCCTCATTTCCCCTCACAACTCTCCCCACCCCTATCACTGCGGTGTGGAGAGCAACCACTAATACCTACTTTCTGTCTCTAAATAGCAGAGAGGCATATGGGAAGATATAAGACTGAACACTCGCAGTAATCATGGGGAGAATACGAGACTTGCACAGGTTATAAAATTGAGGATTCAAGCTATATTTACCTAAATTCCCAGGGAAAGGGAAGTTCTAAGTGACATCTCTGTTAAAAGTGAATGACACTCTTGATTTTAGACCAGGTACACCACTCTCCCTTCTAGGTCAACCTCGAGAAATTTGCTTTGAAGAATAAAAGAGAAGCTCTTGAACTATGCCTGTTGAGCCGTGGCATCCACATGATTCCAGAAAGAATATCAGAAGTTCTATACCAAGAAGTGCTCCAGATGATCAAGGAAGTTTAGCAGCTCTGGAGTTGCTAGATTAATGACTACTCCATTAAATTACTTTTCCAACAAAAGGAAAGAGTTATACAGAAAACCGTTATGCACTCCAGGAGCTAAAAACTATTTCTCTCATAATATTGGCCTATGAATATCCAACCATTTACCCTGGCAAATTATTTCTCTACTACTAATTTTCAAAAAAGGTTGGTCATGGCTAAAGGCAGCTACCCAATGTGAGAAAAGAAAGTTGATGATCAAGGCCATTATTGAGACATGGATATACCACATTAAAAAATCCCAAAATTTCATAGAGGTTTAATGTAGCTATCACAACTTACAGCATCAGAGGCCAGAAAAACTCAGTCTACACTAAGTAATGTAGACTTTCTTTTATAGATAACTTTCCCTTTTCCTACTTTCCTGAAGTTAAAACAGGCCCCAAATCTTAGGAGGGAGTAGAGGAATACAATTCTGAAAGATTATCTGGCCTGAGAACATTCTGATTATCAATTTCAGCTATAGCACAGTAGATAAATGGTGTGCAATAAAGATTTAATTTAGCAGGCCTGAGACTGCTATTCTTAGAAGGGCCTAGTTATAAGGTTGGCCCTTGGTTGACATCTTTAGCCTTGGTTCTGGAGTATTCTCAGTCAACAGATAACTTATTAGGGAGGCACACTGTAGATTATATGTGCAAGCTATATTGATTTATGCTGAACACCTACTTTCCTGCTGGGAATCCAGCATTTTGGCATGTGCCAGGCAGGGAGTGCTTGTGTGATTAGTTCCCAGTAAAAATCTTGGGTGCTGAGTCTCTAGTGGGCTTCCATGGTAGAAATCATTTCACACATGTTGCTGTAGTTTCATTGCTGGGCCAAACATGTGTTCTGTGTCACCCCTCATTAGAGAAGGAGAGTGTGCAAGGCTTGCACAGAGATTTCTGCATACTTCAACTGTGTGTTTTTCCTTTATAATCTAATTGTGTATCCTTATTGCATCACTAGAATAACTCTTAACCGTCCACAAAATTATGCGCAGGCAAGATGATGGAATAGAAAGCTCCACCAATCATCCCCACCACAAGGATACCAAGTTAACAACTATCTATACAGAAGAAAAAAATACCTTCGTAAGAACCAAAAATCAGATGAGCACTCATAGTACCCGGATTTAACTTCATATTGTTGAAAAAGAGGCACTGAAGAGATAAAAGTCCTGAACTGCTGATGCCACCCCTCCTCCACTCTGGCAGCCACAGAGTGGTGCAGAGAGCTTCTCTAGGCACTGAGGGAGAAAGAACACAGCAGTTATGACACAATGAACTCAGTGCTGTCCAGTTAGAGCAGAAAGGAAAACCAGACCAAACTCAGCTGATGCCCACTTATGAAGGGAGCACTTAAACCAGATCTTGCCAGAGGAAAATGATGAATCCTAGAAGTCCAAAATTGAGTGCCTGCAAACCTCACCACTAAAGATTATAGCATCCTGCGTCTCCAAGTAAACTTGAAAAGCAGTCTAGGACATAAGAACTGCAACTCTTAGGTGAGTTCTAGTGCTAAATTAGGCCTGGAGACAGTGAACTGAGTGAGCGCATGATATACTAAGACATCAGCCAGGGCAGCCAAGGGAATATTGCCATCACCCCTCCATAACCTCAGGCTGTACAGCTCATGGCTTCAAAAGAGACCCCTTCCTTCCACTTGAGGAGAAGAGAGAGAAGAGTGGGGAGAACTTTATCTTACATCTAAGTTACCAGCTAAGCCACAGCAGGATGGGGCACTGGTCAGAGTCCTAAGGGCCCCATTCCAGGCCCTAGATCCCAGACAACATTTTTAGACACACCCAGAAGACCACCTGCTGCCTTGAAGGAAAGGACCCAGTCCTGACAGCATTTATCACATGCCAACTGAAGAGCCCTTTGACCCTAAATAATGAGCAGTGACACCCGCCTTGGGTGAGTGGCTGAGACTTGTTCACTTCAGGTGAGACTCACAGCACGTGACCAGCGGTGGTGGCTACAGGGCAAAACTCCATCTGCTTGAGAAAAGCAGAGAAAAAAGGAAAGGGGACTTTGTCTTTCACATTAGGTACCAGCATGGCCACAGGGGGGTAAAACAATTCCAGGACTTGAATCTTGGATGGCATTTCTGGACCTGCCCTGGGCCAAAGGAGAGAATACTGTCCTGAAGGGTGAGTCCCAGGCCAGGGAGCATTCACAACAAGCTGACTTAAGAGGCTTTGGGCATTAAGAGAATATAAGCAATAGTCTGGTAGTACTCTTTGTGGCCTAGGGTGGCAGTAGCTAGGAAATGAGGTTCCTTTGCGTTTGAAAAGGGGAGGGAAGAGTTTTTAAAAATGTGTTTTGTGGTTTGACTGCCAGCGCAGTCACAAAGCAATAGAACACTTGGTAGACTTCAAAGGAATTTGACTCTTGTCTGTAAATTCCAAACAGCACTTCTGGACCCACCAGGGAATTGGGGGACCTTGCCTCCCTGAAAGGAAGGACACAGTCTAGGCTGGCTTTGCCGCTTGATGACTGTAGAGTCCTAGGACCTTGAGTGAGCACAGGAAGTAGCCAGAGAGTGGTCACAGCAGGCCTTAGGTTAGACCCAGCACTGGGCTGGCTTCAGGTCTGATCCAGCACAGCCATAGTGGTCGTGGCCACAGGGTTGCTTGTGTCATCCTTTCCCAGCTTTAGGTGGCTTATAATAGAAAGAGAGATTCTTTGTTTGGAAGAAAGTAAGGGAAGAGAACAAGTCTCTACCTGGTAATTCAGAGAATTCTTCCCCATCTTGTCCAAGACCATGAAGAGGATACCTCTATAAGTCTGTGAAAACCACAATATTACTATATTTGTGGTGTCCCCTAGAGCAGAAGCAGCTTAGATCATGATACCCAAGTCCTTTCAAATACCTGGAAAACCTTCCCAAGAAGGGTGGCTACAAATAAGCCCAGAGTGAAGGCTACGATAAATACCTAACCTTTCAATGCCCAGAAAAAAAAGAACACCTACTAGCATCAATATCAACCAGCAAAATATGACTTTATCAAATGAACCAAACAAGAGACCAGGATGAATCCTGGAGAAACAGAGATATGTGACTTTTCAGACAAAAAATTCAAAATAGCTGTGTTGAGAAAAATCAAATAAAAAAGCATTTTGAGGTTAGATAATAACCTCAAAAGGACAAACTAAGAGTTATTGGCCTGAAAGAGGAAGTAGAGAAAAAGATAGGAATAGAAAGTTTATTCAAAGGCATAACAACAGAGAATTTTCCAAAACCAGAGAAAGACATCAATATCCAAGTACAAGAAGGTTGAAGAACACCAAGCAGATTTAACCCAAAGAAAACTACCTCAAGACATTTAATAATCAAACTCCCAAAAGTCAAGGAAAAAGAAAGGATCCTAAAAGCAGAAAGAGAAAAGAAACAAATAACATACAATGGAGCTCCAATACATCTGGCAGCAGACTTTTCAGTGGAAACCTTATAGGCCAGGACAGAGTAGCATGACATATTTAAAGTGCTGAAGGAAAAAAACTTTTACCCTAGAAAGGTATAGCCAGCAAAAATATACTTCAAATATAAAGGAGAAATAAAGACTTTCCCAGACAAACAAAAGCTGAGGAATTTCATCAATACCAGACCTGTCCTATAAGAAACGTTAAGAGGATTATTTCAACCAGAAATAAAAAGACAATAATGAGCAATAATCATCTGAAAGTACAAAACTCACTGGTAGTAGTAAGTACACAGAAGAACACAGAATATTATAACACTGTAACTGTGGTGTGTAAACCACTCTTATTCTAAGTAGACAGACTAAATAATGAACCAATCAAAAATAATGAATACAACAAATTTTCAAGACATAGCCAATACAATAAGATATAAATAGAAACAACAAAATATTAAAAAGCGAGGGGATGAAGTTCAACCGTAAGGTTTCTACTTGTTTTCTTTTGCTCATTTGTTTGTTTATCCTAACAGTGTTATCAGGTTAAAATAATGGGTTACAAAATAGTATTTGCAAGACTCATGGTAACCTCAAACCTAAAAACATACAATGGAGACATAAAACACAAAAAGCAAGAAGCAAAATCATATCACCAGAGAAAATCCCCTTCACTAAAGGAAGACACGAAGGAAAGAAGGAAGAAAGAGAAGACCACAAAACTACTGGAAAACAAATAACAATATGGTGAGAAAAAGTTTTTACTTACCAATAATAACATTGAATGAAAATGGACTAAATTCTCCAATCAAAAGACACAGACCGGCTAAATAAATAAAAAGACCCACAGATGTGTTGCCTTCAACAAACACACTTCACCTATAAAGACACATATAGCCTGAAAATAAAGGGAGAGGAAAAACGTATTCCATGTCAACAGAAACAAACAAACAAACAAAAAGCAATAGTAGCTATACTTATGTCAGCCAAAATAGATTTCAAGACAAAAGCTTTAAGAAGAGACAAAGAAGGTCACTACATAATGATAAAGGGGTCAATTCAGCAAGAGGACATAATGAATATAAATATATATGCACCCAACACTGGAACACTCAGATATATAAAGCAAATATTACTAGAGCTATAGAGAAAGATAAGACTTGGTACAATAATAGCTGAAGACTTCACCACCCCATTTTCAGCATTGAACAAAGCTTCTAGACAGAAAAATCAACAAAGAAATATCAGACTTCATCTGCATTATAGACCAAATGGTTCTGATAGATAATTACAGAACATTTCATCCAATAACTACAGACTACACATTCTTTTCCTCAGCACATGGATCATTCTCAAGGATAGACCATATGTTAAGTCACAACTCATAATACATTCAAAAACACTGAAATAATATCAAGTAGCTTCTCTGAAGATAGTGGAATAAAACTAGAAATAAATAACAAGAGGAATTTTGGAAATGATACAAATATATGGAAATTAAACAATATGCTCCTAAATGACAAGTGGGTCAATGAAGAAATTAAGAAAAAAAATGAAAAATTTCTTGAAACAAATAATAATGGAAACACAACATATCAAAACCTATGGGACACAACAAAAGCAGTACTCAGAGGGAAATTTATAGCTATAAGTGCCTACATCAAAACAGAGAAAAAACTTCAAACAAAAAATTTAATGATGCATCTTAAAGAACTAGAAAAGAAAGAGCAAACCAAACTCAAAACTAATAAAAAAGGGAAATAACAAAGATTAGAGCAGAAATAAATGAAACTGAAATAAAGGAAACAATACAAAAGGTCAATGAAACAAAAAGTGGCTGTTTTTGAAAAGTTGAACAAAACTGACAAAGTTTTATCTAGACTAAGAAAAAAAGAGAGGAATTCAAGTAAATTAAATCACAAATGAAAAGGAGACATTACAACTGATACTGCAGAAATTCAAAAGATTGTTAGAAATTCAAAAGATTGTTAGTGGTTACTAGGAGTAACTATATGCCAATAAATTGGAAAATTTAGAAGAACTACACAAATTCCTAGATACATACAAGCTACCAAATATTTAAAGAAGAACTAATACCAATTCTACTCAAACTATTCCAAAAAACAGAGGAGGAAATACATCCAAACTCATTCTATAAGGCCAGTAGTATGCTGATACCCAAACCAGACAAAGACATTAAAAAAAGAAAATAACTACTGGACAATATCTCTGATAAATATTGATGCAAAAATTCTCAAAAAATACCATCAAACTGAATTCAACAATACAGTAGAAAGATCATTCCTCATGACCAAGTGAGATTTATCCCTAGGATGCAAGGATGGTTCAATACACACAAATGAATCAATATGGTATATCATATCAACACAATAAAGGATAAAAATTATATGAGCACTTCAATTTATGCGGAAAAGTTGATAAAATTAAACATCAACTCAGGATAAAAACCCTTAAAAAACTGTATAGAAGGAGCACACCTCAACACAATAAAAGCCACGTATGACAGACACACAGCTAGTATCATACTTATCCTAGCTAGAACAATCAGACAAAAGAAAGATATAAAGATCATCCACATTAGAAAGAAAGAAGTCAAATTATCCTTGTTTGCTGACAGTATAATCTTATATTTGGAAAATCCTAACACTCCACAAGAAAACTATTATAACTGAAAAACAAATTCAGTAAAGTTTCAGGATACAAAATCAACATACTAAAATCGGTAGCATTTCTATATGCCAACAGTGAATGATCTGAAAAAGAAATTTAAAAAGGAAGCCCATTAACAATAGCTACACATGAAATTAAATACTCAGAAATTAACCAAAGAAGTGTAAGATTACTATAATGAAAACTATAAAACACTGATGAAGGAAATTAAAGAGGACACAAAAATATTGAAAGATATTCCACGTTCATGTATTGGAAAATCCATATTTTAAAATGTCCATACTACCCAAAGCAATCTACAGATTCAATGCAATCCTTATCAAACTACCAATGACATTCTTCACAGCAATATAAAAAAATTCTAAAACTTATGTGGAATAACAAAAGATCCAGAATAGCCAAAGCTATCCAAAGAAAAATGAACAAAATCGAAGAACTCATATTATCTGACTCAAATTATACTACACAACTATAGTAACCCAAATAGCATGGTACTGGCATAAAAACAGACATGTAGACAAATGGAACAGAATAGAGAACCCAGGCACAAATCCACCAACTTACCGTTGAAGTCATTTTTGACAAAGTTACCAAGAATATACACTGGGGGAAAGACAATCTTTTGATAAATGGTGCTGAGAAAACTAGATACCCATATGACAAAAAATAAAACTAGATCCCTATCTCCTGCCGTATATAAAAATCAAATCAAAATGGATTACTTAAATCTAAGGTCTCAAACTATGAAGCTACTACAAGGATACATTGAAGAAGATCTGCAGGACATTGGTCTGGGCAAAGTCTTCTTGAGCAATACCCCACAAGCACAGGCAACCAAGGCAAACATGGACAAAAGCTTCTTCACAGTAAAAGATACGATCAACAGAGTGAATAGACAACCCACAGAATGGGAGAAAATATTTGCAAACTTCCCCTCTGACAAGGGATTTATAACCAGAATATATAAGGAGCTCAAACAAATCTACAGGAAAAAATCTAATAATCCCATCAAAAAATGGGCAAAATATTTGGATAGACCTTTCTCTCTTTTTTTTTTTTTTTTTTTTTTTTTTTTTTTTTTTTTTTTTTTTTTTTTTTTTTTTTTTTTTT
>NW_016804398.1:15792-18850 GCF_001698545.2 Rhinopithecus bieti
GGGATTACAGGCGTGAGCCACCGTGCCTGGTTTTCCTATATTGTTTCAACTCATTTTGTTCTCTGGTTTGGTCACCCCAAGGTGACTTGGATGAAAACTCTCAGCTTCTACCTTGGGCCCAGTGAGACTTCCACCTCCAGCCTCACCAATATCCATCCATTTTCCTACAGAGAATGGAAGAGGCTTTGACCCTCTAGTCCTGATGTTTATAGTTGTGCTCTTTGGCATTTGAATCTTGTCTTTCTCCTAGAGCAGGGTTGGCAAACTAACCATCAAAAATCTGATAGTAAAAAAAAAAATAAAATAAAATAGGTTTTGGAAATCCAGCCCCTAGTTCCACATGTAAAAATGTTAGAATCATCACTCCGTCCTAAGAACAAGTAAAAAGCAAAACAAACTGAGGTTAAAAAGAGTATAACTAATATTCTAAGAAAGCAGATAAAGCAGAATCATGTAAAATGCTCAGTCAAAACCACAAAACGTATAAGAAAGTGAAAGGAAAAATAGAAATATAAATGGGGCAACAAACACAAAACAGTAACAAATGTGGTATCTATTAATCTGAATATATCAATAATAACTTTGAATGCCAATAGTCTAAATATTACAATTAAAAGATTAAAAAATTGTCAGATTAGATCAAAAAGCAAGACCCAACCTGTTTGTTCTCTAAATAAATACACTTTAAATATAAACACACAAATAGATTAAAAGTAAATGAATAGAGAATAATACACTACTACTCTCATACTAATCAAAGTAAAATGAAAGTAGCTATATTATTTCCTGACACAGCAGACTTCAAAGTATGACAAATTATCAGGGATAATAAAAGGCATTAAATAATAATGAAACTGTCAATTCTCCAAGAAGATAAAACAGTCCTTAATGTGCATGTACCTAACAAAAATGTGTCGAAATATGTGAAGCAAAAACTGATAGAACTACAAAGAGAAATAGATGAATCTACTATTACAGTTGGAGATTTCAACATTGCTCTATCAATAATAGACAGAACCAGGAGTGATGTCAGCAAGAAGGCAGACTAGGAGGTGCCAGCCCTCAACCTCTAACAAAAAGAATAATGTAAATATCCATAGACAAAAATAGCTCTGGGAGTGCTCCTGAGTACAATAACAAATCTGTAGCAAACCAGTGGAACACAAAAACTAAGGATGGCCACACAGAAAAGGGTAGGAAGGTTTGTCAAAGATCAGATGGTTGTAGATGTATGGTATTATTTCTGAGGGCTCTGTTCCGTTCCATTGGTCTATATCTCTGTTTTGGTACCAGTACCATGCTGTTTTGGTTACTGTAGCCTTGTAGTATAGTTTGAAGTCAGGTAGCATGATGCTTCCAGCTTTGTTCTTTTGGCTTAGGACTGTCTTGGCAGTGTGGGCTCTTTTGTGGTTCCATATGCACTTTAAAATAGTTTTTTCCAATTCTGTGAAGAAAGTCATTGGTAGCTTAAAGGGGATGGCATTGAATCTATAAATTACCCTGGGCTGTATGGCCATTTTCATGATATTGATTCTTCCTATCCATGAACCAACCCAAATGTCCATCAATGATAGACTGGATTAAGAAAATGTGGCACATATACACCATGGAATACTATGCAGCCATAAAAAAGGATGAGTTCATGTCCTTTGTAGGTACATGGATGCAGCTGGAAACCATAATTCTCAGCAAACTATCACAAGAACAGAAAACCAAACACCACATGTTCTCACTCATACGTAGGAACTGAACAATGAGAACAACTGGACACAGGAAGGGGAACATCACACACCGGGGTCTGTTGTGGGGTGGGGGGAGGGGGGAGGGATAGCATTAGGAGATATACCTAATGTAAATGACGAGTTAAAGGGTGCAGCACACCAATATGACACACGTATACATATGTAACAAACCTGAACATTGCGCACATGTACCCTAGAACTTAAAGTGTAATAAAAAAGAAAAGGGTAGGAAGAATTTTATCCTTGTTCTTCCATACCCCAGGCTAGCACAGCTCAGTACAAAGAGTAATCACCTCAACCATAAGGTCTCCCAGAGGGGAAATGAGAGCAGGAGAACCTCAGCAGCCCTTGCCACTACCAAGGACCTCTGCAGCATTCACTGCCAAGGACTCCTACAGTCTTTGCCAATGCAGACCCCACCATCCAGAGTTGCCTGGACTCCACACCCTGCACACTCCTAGAGCTGAAGCTGATGTGCACTCTTCTAGAGCCAGCAACACGACATCTGTCCCCAAGCCTTGGCTCCACTACATGCACCCACACCCACACCTCCGACCTGTTGCCTCTGTACACTCCTGCACCTGTTACCCCTGCACACCACCATAATTGATGTCCCCATGCAAACCCAGACCTGGTTCTGAATCTGGCACTGATATGCACCCTACCCAGCCAGTACCCTCACACCCACCTGCAGGAGAAAATCTTTCCCTATAGAATCTAGTCTGTAAAGTCATGAAGAAGTGACTTCTTCAAATGTACAGACCACAATGCAAGGCTACAAGGAATATGAAAATCAGAAAACATGATCTTCCGCCACCAAAGGAACACAATAAATTTCCAGTAAACAACTCAAAAGAAATGGAGATCTATGAAATGGCCAAAAATAATTCATAAAATACTCATTACAAATTCACAAAAGTCATAGAGTGGCTGAATGAACTTTAAAACTTAAGACCCAGTGGCATGCTATATGTGAGATTCACTTTAGTCTTAAGGACACATATAATGAAAGTAAAGGGATGGGAAAATATATTCCATGTAAATAGTAACTAAAAGAAAGTAGGGGTAGCTACACTTAATCAGACAAAATAGGCTTCAATTCAAAAAACTTTCTGTCAGGCCGGGCGCGGTGGCTCAAACCTGTAATCCCAGCTCTTTGGGAGGCCGAGACCGGCGGATCACGAAGTCAGGAGATCGAGACCATCCTGGCTAACACAGTGAAACCCCGTTTCTACTAAAAAATATAAAAAGCTAGCCGGGCGAGGTGGCGGGCGCCTGTAGTCCCAGCTACTCGGGAGGCTGAGGCAGGAGAATGG
>NW_016804398.1:19226-33292 GCF_001698545.2 Rhinopithecus bieti
AAAAAAAAAAAAAAAAAAAAAAAAAAAAAAAAAAAAAAAAAAAAAAAAAAAAAAAAAAAAAAAAAACTTTCTGTCTAGAGTCAAAGAGGTCACTATAAAATGATGAGGATCAACTTGACATGAAGATATAGCAATTATAACTACAGCTGGACCTCTCTATCTATTAATCGAAAATATTCTTAAAAAATAAAAGAATAACAGCAACAAAAATGATAGAAATTAAAAATACATTATAACTATTTACATTGTATTAGATATTGTAAGTACACTTACATTGTATTAGATATTATAAGTAACGTAGAGATGATTTTTTTTATTATACTTTAAGTTCTAGGGTACATGTGCATAACGTGCAGGTTTGTTACATATGTATACTTGTGCCATGTTGGTGTGCAGTATACAGGACATATGCATAGATTATATACAAATCCTATGCCATTTTATTTAAGGGATTTGAGCATCTGTGGATTTCGGTATCTGCAGGGGTCCTGGAACCAATGCCTTATAGATAATGAGAGATGACTGTATATACACACCCAACATCAGGATAACTAAATATATAAAGCAAATATTGATAGATTTGAAGGGAGAAATAGCAATATAATAATAGTAGGATATTTTTATACCTCACTTTCTTTTTTATTAATATTATTTTTAATTGAAAAATCATAATTATATACATTTATAGGGCAAAATGTGTTTGATATATGTATAAAATATGGAATGAGTATATTAAGCTAAGTAATATATCCATAACCTTGCTTACGTATCCTTTTTGTGGTGAGACATTTCAAATTTACTCTCCTTACTTTAGTAATATTAAAATATACAATATTATTGACTATGGGCACCCTCCTATGCAATAGATCTCAAAACGTATTCCTTCTATCTGAAACTTTGTACCCTTTGACCAACAACTCCTCATTCTCCCCCCTTACTCCATTCTCCATCCCTGGAAGACTCTGGTAACCATCATTCTACTCTTTACTTCTATAATTCCAACTTTTTTAGATTACACATGTAAGTGAGGTCCTGTGGTATATGTCTTTCTGTGCCTGGCTTATTTCACTTAGCTTAATGTCCTTCAGGTTTATCCACATTGTCACAAATGACAGAATTTCCTTCTTTTTAAAGGCTGAATAGTATTCCATTATGTATATATACCACATTTTCTTTAGCCATTCATTCACTGATGGACATCTAGGTTTATCCTTTATCATACTTATTGTGCATAATGCTGCAATAAACATGGAAGTTCAAATATCCTCTCAAAATACTGATTAAAATTCCTTTAGATATATACTCAGAAGTGAAATACTCAACTTTCAATAATGGTTAGAATATCCAGACAGAAAATTGATAAAGACACAGCTGAGTTGAACAAAACGGTAGACCAGATGGACCTAACTTTCAGATGTACAGAACTTTTCACCTAATAGCAAACAAACATTCTTCTCAAGTACACACAAAACCTTCTCCAGGATAGATCATGTTAGGCCAAAATATAAATCTTAACAAATTTAAGAAAAATAAAATCATTCCAAGTATCTTTTCTGACCACAATGAAATAAAACTACAAATCAGTAACAGCAAGAAAATAGATAAATTCACAAATACATGAAAACTAAACAACACACTCTTGAACAACCACTGGGTCAAGGAAGAAATTCAAAGAAAATTTTAAAAATATCTCAAGGCAAAAGTGAAAACACAACATATCAAAACATGAGATGAAGCAAAAAATGTACTAAGAAGTAATAGCAACAAGTGGCCACATTAAAAAGTAAAATCTCAAACAATCTAACTTTACATATCAAAGAACCAAAAAAAGAACAGACTAAGCCCAAAGTTAGCAGAAGGAAGGAAACAATAAAGACTAGAGCAAAAATAAGTCAAATTGAAAATAGCTCCTCGTTTATTTATAATTTTATTTATTTTCATTTTCTCTTTTCACAAAAAAATAAGGATCATAAGAAAAAATTATATTCCAACAACTGGAAAACCTTCAAGAAATTAATAAATTTCAAGAAACACACAACCTACCACACCAAATTACAAAGAAATTTAAAATCTCAACAGGCCAATAACAAGTAAGTAGATAAAATCAGTAATCAAAAATATCCCAAGAAAAAATAACCCAGAACCACATGGCATCAATGGTGAATTTGACGAAACACTCAAAGAGAATTAGTGTCAATCCTTATCAAACTCTTCCATAAATTGAAGAGAAAGGAACATTTATAAATTCATTTCACAAAGCCAGTATTACCCTGATACCAAAACGATATAAATAGATTATGAGAAAAGAAAATTACAGGCTAATATCCCTGAAGAACACAGATGAAATGATGCTCAACAATTCAACACCACATTAAAAAATTATACAACATGATTAAGTGAGATTTATCCCTGGAATGCAAGAATGGTTCATCATACATAAATCAATATGTGTGATACACCACATGAATAGTTTAAGAATAAACACTATATAATCATCTCAATAGATGTAGGAAAACATTAGAAAAAAATCGACATCCATTCATGATAAAAATCCATAACAAATTAGGTATAGAAGGAATGTACCTCAACATAATAAAGGCTATACATAAAAAACCTACAGCTAACATCATACTCAAGGGTGAAAAGCTGAAAGCTCTTTCTTTAATATCAGGAACAAGACAAATATCCCCACTCCTGCCACTTCTATTCAACACAGTATTAAAAGTTCTAATCAGAACAACTAGGGAAAAAAACAATAAATTACATCCAACTCAGAAAGGAAGAAGTAAAATTGTCTGTTTGCAGACTACATGATCTTATATGTAGAAACCCCTGAAGACTGCAGTAAAAGACTATTGAAAGTAACAAATGAATTCAGTAATGTTGCAGGACACAAAATCAACATCCAAAAATCAGTCACATGCCTATGCACTAAAATGAACTATGATAAAAGAAATTAATAAAGGAATCCCATTTATAATAGCATCAAAAAAATAAATACTTAGGAAAAACCTAACCAAGGAGGGGAAAAAATCATACAATGAAAACTACAAACCAATGAAGAAATTAAAGCAGACACAAATAAATCACAAGATATTCCATATCCATGAAATGGAAGAATTAATACTGTTAAACTGTCCATACCACCTTAAGATATTTACAGATTCAATGTGATCCCTATCAAAATTTCAATGGCATTTTCACAGAAAGAGAAAACCAATCTTAGACTTCATATGAAACTACAAAAGACTCTGAATAGCCAAAATGATCTTGAAAAGAATATCAAATCTGGCTTCACACTTGTTGAGTTCGAATTTCAAATTATATTACAAATCTATAGTAATAAAAACAGTATGACACTGCCATAAAAACAGACACAAAGAACAATAGGAAAACATAGGGAGCACAGAAATAAACCCATAAATACACAACCAACTGGTCTTCCACAAGATTGCCAAGAATACAAAATGTTCAAAGGACAGTCTCAATACACTGTGTTAGAAAAACTGAATATATTGCTTCTCAGCCTTTGGCTAAGATCAAGTACAGGAAAACTAGATTATCTACATGCAAAATAATTAGATTGAACACTTATCTTACACCATTCACTAAAACCAATTCAAGATGGATTAAAGACTTAAACATAACAAATGAAACCATAAAATTCTGGGGAAAGCTCCATGACATTTGTCTTCACAATAATTTCTTGGATAGGACACCAAAAGCAGTGAGAATAAAAAGTAAAATAAACAAGTGGGATTACATCAACCTAAAAAGCTTCTGCACTACAAAGGAAATAACACAATGAAAAGGCAACTTACAGAATAGGAGAAATTATTTGGAAAGTATACATCTGGTAAAGGGTGAATATCCAAAATATATAAGGAACTCACACAACTCAAAACAAATAAGGAAAACCAGATTAAAATGGGCAAAGAACTTGAATAGACATTTTTCCGAAGAAGACACACAAATGGGCAACAGGTATATGAAAAGGTGGTCAACATCATCAGTCATAACATAAACGCAAATCAAATATTCATGAGATATCACTTCATACCTGTTACAATAAATATTACCAAAAAGTCAAAATATAGTAAGTGTTGGTGAGGATGTGGAAAAAATGAAACATTTATACATTGTTGATAAAAATGTAAACTGGTATAGCCATAACGGAAAACAGCATAGAGGCTCCTCAAATAAATAAAAATAGAACTATCATTTGACCCAGCAATCCCTCTTCTGGGTATATACTCAAAGGAAGTGAAATTAGCACCTCGAAGAGATATCTGCATTCCTATGCTCACTGCAACATTATTCACAACAGTCAAGATATGAAAACAATATACATGTCCATAACAGATGAATGGATTTAAAAAATGTAGGGTGTGTATGTGTGTTTGTGTGTGTGTGTATACATATATATGTATTGTGTGTGTGAGTGTATGTGTGTATAGTAGAAATATGTTCAGCCTTATAAAGAAGAAAATCCTGCCATTTCCAACAACATGGATGAACCTGTACAACATGCTAAGTGAAATAAGCCAGGCTCAAAACAACAAATATTGCATAATCACTTATTTGTTGAATCTAAAAGTAGTCAAACTCATAGAAGCAAAAAGTAGAATGGTGATTTCCAGGGGCTTGGTGGGGTCGGGGTGGGGTGGAGGGCAACAGGCATGGAATGGGAAACGGGGAAATGGTCAAAGTATACAAAGTTTTATTTATCTGAGATGAATAAGTTTTGGAGATCTAATGTACAGCATTGTTAACAATACTATACTGTATACTATTTTTTCATTCAAATTAAACTTTATTAAAATACACGCCAGTTTTCCTCTCTCCTAGTTCCACTGATGAGCTAGCCTAGAACTATATAACTTTGAGCCAAGTTTCCAAAGATAGTAAAGCTAAGAACAGCAAACTAATAAGGACAAATAGGTCACTTTTGGTAATGACCGTAACTCGACACCAAATTAAATCTTTCAAAAAACATGTGGCATAGCTTTATTCATGCTACTTAGATCCTAACACTTTTCACCGGAGCGTCGGCAAAATTCGACGTGTGGCAAAATGCATTTCTAAAACGAACTGCAAGCAAAGCGTTCACATTCTACACTAGGCAGGTAAATAGCAGAGAGAAACTAAACAAGTCACATTAGGGAGAATTCAGATCTTTTTTTTTTTTAATGACAAGAATTGGCAACAAGTTTATTATTTTGAGAGCAATTGCTTGCAGACATAAATCATTTTTAAATCTCTTCTAAGCAACGCGTGCTTTTAACAAAATTTTTAAAGTTGGAAAGAGCTGCATAACATTGATCCATAGCTGCTCACCGCAGAACTTCCAAATAACAGGTGCGAGCTGCCATTATCTCCCTACATTTTGCAACAACGATGCTTTTTGTATCAACACTTCTTTAAAAGCACTAAAAGAGACAGGCAAGCTGAAACTTTTTTCACAAGCCAGAAAGAAATGTTTACTTGAAGACGGTGCGAAGGGAGAAGAAAAGGGAGTGACGAGAACCTTTAAGCTATTATCCCACTAGCACGGACAGCACATACAGATTAAGAACAAAAAAGATACAACAAAAAAAGTAAATCACTTCCCCCAGCTTATAACACATCAGTCCACTGTTGACAAGATCTATCAACTCTTAAACCAGACGAGCACCCTAGTTGGGCATAGAATGCAGGCATTCTCATCGACCTGCACTGAAAAATTAGCTGAGGTGTAAAGAACCATCAACTATCTCAGCGCATCCGTACATGGCCCTTGTCCAATTATTTTTCTTTTTAATATACATGCACAGGCACATTGATCATCAGAACAAAGATCTCTGGCCAACAAATATATTACAATACAAGCAAATTAAAGTTTTGGCTTTGCGATATTGGCAAACGATCAAAAATATAACCCCGATAGGCTTCTGCCCAGCACATCTTTCCAATTGCCTCTGCAGCCTCATTTGGTGTTCCCACCCCAATTATTTTTGGGTTCAGCACCCACCCTTGCAAGTTTGCCGGTATGTGGGCTGAGAAAAGGACCTTTTCTTCTTGTCAAGTAAGCATTCTACTAAAGTTTTCTTTGCTAAGTAAAAAAGACACAGAGAAAACAGAATAGTTGGAGTTTTTGAATTGATTTGTTTATAAACTAAATCCGGAAAAAGATCTTTGGTTCAGGCAGGCATCTATTTCTCTCTATACTCACCACAACAACAAATTAACGGTTCCAGCTACATAGACAACACCTCGTTCGCTCGTCTAACAAGCCATCAGCCAACAAATCAGCTCGGACCACCACATCCTTAAGCCATTCTTGCCCAATTCCTCTTTCTGAGGCAGAGAGAGGGAGTAAAGAACACAAAGCTCAGATTTAACTATTTCCAGTAGTCAAGAAGGACAGTTTAAGGCTAAAAAAGTGTAAACTATTAAGCAGAATTTGCTTATATTTCGTCCTTCGTAGGCCAATACCAGCTAATAATTAGTTACTTGCACTGATTCCTTCCCAAAGAGAATTTTATAGTTCACTCACTCTTGTTAGTGGCTGTGCTACAGGAAAGGCATCAAAGCAAGCTATGGTATATGTATGGTATATAGTAATGTAAAAGTGCATCACATTCTTGATTTTCAGTTTCTCATAGCAGTAGCAGGATTAATCTAAGACAGAAAACAGCTGTATTTTCATTCTTAAAATGCAACAATATCTAGTGAAATGTATTCAAGATCATGAAAGGATCCACCTCTATGAACCATAAATGAAAACAGACTAATAATAATAGACAAACAGGGGTAAACTAAAGGCATTCATTCATATTTACATATTAAAACCCTTTTGTTAACATCAAATCTTTACATCTAGTAAAAGAAGCACTTTAAGAATAAAGCAGACATTACTACAGCAGTATCCATTTTCAGAGCCTTTGATTAGCACCTGAGGAAAAAAGAGTATATGGAAAGCTATGTAATTTGCCTCAAGTTAGCTTGCTGGTCTGAAGAGTACAACTTTGATATGCACAGAAAGGAAAACTAAATCAGAAAATATATGTTTGTACCTGTTTTAATATGGCTGTAGAAAAGGGATACTGGCCAGGCGCAGTGGCTTACATCTGTAATCCCAGCACTTTGGGAGGCTGAGGTATGTGGATTGCCGGAGGTCAGGAGTTCAATAACAGTCTGGCCAACATGGTGAAACCCCATTTCTACTAAAATACAAAACATTAGCCCGGCGTGATGGTGTGTGCCTGTAATCCCAGCTACTCAGGAGGCTGAGGCAGGAGAACTGCTTGAACCAGGGAGGTGGAGGTTGCAGTAAGCTGAGATTGTGCCACTGCACTCCAGCCTAGGTGACAGAGCAAGACTCCACCTCAAAAGAAAAAAAAGAAAAGAAAATATGTTCACACAAAAGACATACACACAGTGTACATAGCCAAAAGTAGAAACAACCCACATGTCTACCAACTACAACAAAATGTAGTATATCCATACAATTAAATATTATTCAGCCATGAAAAGAATGAACTACATGGATAACCCTCACAAAACCCTGTCAGCCCCACTTGGCTTTGCCCTTCCACCTGCCCTGGTAGCTTAACACAAAACACAGAACTTTTGGGAGCTCTATGGCCCTGCTCATTGCCTGAGACACCAGATTACCTTCCCTGAGTAATATAAGGCAGGCACAATTCCCACTGCTACCATTGCAGCTGGTGCTCTCTTACAAGCACCACATCCTGGCTGGAGGCCAACCAACATGGTTACGTAGCAACAAGCTATGAACTTTTTTCCAAGAAGCAACACAGGAACTTAACAGGAAAACAGAAAGAAACCACAGATCCTTTGAAAGAAGCAGCGGGCTGTAGCCTACACCATGAGCCAGGCAAAAGCTGTTAAATCCTCAGAGTGCAATAAGGGGAGAGACTGCCTCCAGGATATACTCTCCACTAGGGAACCTGGCAAGCAGCCCACAGTGGAAGGCCTTAACCCTATCCAGTGCTGGAGCTGTGAGCAGTGAGGGTACATGAAGAGGAGCAGCATCAGCACATACTTTGCATGCACTCCCAGACTCCAGCAAGAATGGAGGGAAGCCATTCCCAATCCTACCTCATAGGGAACCTTGTAGAAGTCACCTGGATAACTCAGGTGGCAGTCCCAGGTTGATAGAAGCTCCCAATTGAGATTCATAATATAATCTCAAGTGGGGACAATCCCGCTTTGCCAGAACCGAGGGGTAAGGAGGAAGAGTGTTATAGCCACATGTGCAAGTGTGGAGTGGGTGGGCCCTGGCCTGAAAGCCATGGTTTCTGTCTTGAGGGAGAAGACTTATGGCCTGGGAGCAGTTTTGAGTTCTGAGTGTAGACTGCCTAGAATCTATCTTGCTGCTTCTAGTGGAACAGTGTGGTGTGTGAGACATGCCTTGCCAATTGTGTCGGAGCTGGGTGGGGCTTACTGCTGCCTGCTACTCCCTTCCCTAAATGCAGATTCTTCCATGCAGTGGAGGCAGCTGTACTCCTCCATGGAACATTACATCAGTGACCAGATAACTGCCATCTGATCCCCACTGGGGCTGCTGCTTACACCTGCACATGGGGAGTCAGAGTGCAGACTTCCCTGACTCAGCCTCCATGTGGCTTTGCCCTTCCATCTGCCCTGGTAGCTTAACACAAAACACAGAAACTTTTGGGAGCTCTATGACCCTGCTCACTGCCTGAGACACCAGATTACCTTCCCTGGGTAATATAAGGCAGGCACAATTCCCACCGCCACCACTGCAGCTGGTGCTCTCTTACAAGCACCACCTCCTGGCCGGAGGCCAATCAATATGGTCCAATATAGAATACGTAAGCAAAGTTAACACAGTGCCCAGGAACAAGAAAACTTGCGCAAGACCTCAGCTATCACCATTGCCTGCAGCACCCTGGTAAACCAGGATGTCTTGAGTCTGTCCACATGACTAGTTCATTACTACCACAACTGACACTTGAGAAAGCTAACACACTAAGGCTATTTATAACCAAGGAAATCTAACTGATGGCGGTGGCAGGAGACTGAGAGTTGGTGCTGATACCTGCTGCTAGGAGACTTGAGGAAATGTCACATCACTGGATCCCTTACAGACATGCCCCAGCACCATCCTGGAGTGTGGCAGTTCCACGAGGTGGCTGGGCCCAGAAGAGCAGCATGATTCACAGTAGGTTGTCCCTCAGGGACTCTTATTCCTAGGGGAGGGGAGAGTGTACCACATCAAGAAAGTACCCTGTGGGACAAAAGAATCCAGAAAGCAGGCTTTGAGTTCCAGAACTTTCTGCTTGTGAAAAGTTTCTTTTGTAGACATTCCTCAGCATCAGCCAAAAGTCAGGCAGCCCCAGTGGGTGTTTAGACCCAGGAGGGCAATCACAATTACTGCAGTCTGGCTCTCAGGAAGTCCTTTCCCAGGTGAAGGGGAGAGCATCACATCAAAGATCACCCCATGGGACAAAAAAATCTGAACAGCATCCCTTGAGTTCCAGATTTTCAACCAAAACAGTCTACCCAAATGAGAAGAGACCAGACCCAAAAAGTAATTCTGCAATATGATAAACCAGTTTCTATAAAACAACCACCAAGAGATCACACTAGCCTCTCCGGCAATGTCGATCCAACCACAGGGAAAATAAAAATGCTGAATTGCCAAAGAATGCAGAAGGATGATTATAAGCCTACTCAATAAAGCACCAGAGAAAAGTGAAAAACAACTAGAGAAATTTTTAAAATAACAGGATATGGATAAAAGAGCGCCTCCGAAAACGGCCACTCATAAAGACAAGATAATCCAACTTCTGCGAAATGAAAGACACACTTAGGAGAAATGCCAAAATACACTGAAAATATTAAAAATAGAATTAAACAAATAGAAGGCAAACGAACTTCACAGCCATCAAATAAAAGGTGTCTGAATTAACCCAATCATCAAAGACAAAGAAAAATTCAAAAATGAATAAAACCTCCAAGAACTGCGATTATGTTAAATGATCAAACATTAAGACACCACTGTTCCTTACTTGAGAGAAGGAAAAAACATCTAAAAGTTTTGGAAAACTTATTTCAGGGTAATAATCAAGGAAAACATCCCTCCCATCGCGCTAGATGATCTAGACATCAATAATATAAGAGCCCAAAGGAACACCTGCGAAAATTTATGCAAAAAATATTATCACCTAGGATATAGTCATCAGGTTACTAAAGTCAAGATGAAGGAAGAATATTAAGAGCGGTGAGACAACACGCCATCAGCGTACCTATAAAAGAAAATCGTCCAGATCTAACTACAGATTTGTCAGCAGAAACCCTAGAAGCCAGAAAGGATTGGGGTCATATCTCTAAGCTTTCTTAACAAAAGTAATTATCAGCAAGAATTTTGTATCCAGCAAAACTAAGTTTCATAAGTGAATGATGGTATGGTTGGGCTCTGGTGCTCTCCACTCAAATCTCATGTTGAATTTTAATCCCCACAATGCTCAGGGAGCGCGACCAGTGGATAGTTTTAAATCATGAAGGCAGCATTCCCCCATGCTGTTCTTAGTGTTGGTGGCGTGATTCTCACAAATCTGATGGTTTAAAGTGTTGCACATCCCCCCTCGTGCTCGTCTCTCATTCTGTCATGTGAATATACACGGTGCCTACCCTTTCACCTTATGCCCATGATTTGTAAGATTTCTGAGGGGCCTCCCCAGCAGCAGATACTAGTGAATCAATTAAAACTATTTTCTTTTATAATTACCAGCTCTCAATAGTTCATTATAGCCAGTGTGAAAATTGACTGATGACAGGATTCCCCCCCTTACCAGAAGAGTGAGCACTGCTATAAAGATACAGAAAAATGTGGAGCTGACCTTGGTAACTGGGTAACAGGCAGAGGTGAAACAGTTTTGAAAAAGCCTCAGATGATACAGGGAAGATGTGCGCGAACGCTTTGGGAACTTCTAGAGACGCTGTGAATGGTTGTGACCAAAATGCTTGATCAGTGAATACTGAAACAATGCATAATCCAGGCCTGAGGTGGTCTTCAGATTAAAGATGAAACTCACTGCGAATTTAAGCAAAGGTCACTCTTGTTATGAAAAAAAGACTTGGTGGCATTGTGTGCCCTACCATATATTCTGTGGAACTTCGAACCTGAAAGAGTGTTATTTAGAGCTATCTGGAGTATAAAAATTTCTAAGCCAACAGAAGTCCATCCAAAATATTTGCCTGGCTGCTCCTAACAGTGTACACGTCATATGCATTCACAAAGAAGATGGTCTAAATAGGAACTTACCTTTAAGAAAGGAAAGCTTAGAGCCGTAAAACTTTAAAGTTTTCCAGGGCTGACTTTGTGGTAGAAAGAAAAAACCCATTTCTTTTTTTTTTCTTTTTAAATTTACTTTTATTTTATTATTTACCTTTAATTTTAGCACACATACCTAGTTATAAAATCTTCCAAAAATTCCAAATGATTATTCATTCACCTATCAACACAAAAAAGAATCTGGCCTTTTTTTAAAAATTCTGTCACGTATCTAATAAACAACTTCCATTTTACATTGCTATTTCAACTTTATTTTATTTATTAATTTTTTAAGTTTAGTCTGCTGTTGTTTTTTAAAATTTTGTATTTTTATATTTTTCCATAAGTTATGGAGTACAGTATGCGTATTGGTTTACATGAGCTAAGTTCTTAGTTGGGTGATTTGCTGAGATTTTGGTGCATCCATCACCTGAACAGTATACACTGCACCATATTTGTAGTCTTTTACCCCTCCGCCTCCCACTCTTCCCCCAAGTCCCCAGAGTCCATTGTATTATTCTTATGCCTTGCACCCTTATGGCTTAGCTCCCACTTATTAGTGAGAACATACAATATTTGGTTTCCCATTCCTGAGTTACTTCACTTAGAGTAATAGTCTCCAATCTCATCCATGTCACTGCAAATGCTGTTAATTCATTCCTTTTTATAGCTGAGTAGTATTCCATCATATATTTATATATGTGTATAGATACACATATGTATATGTATATCTATGTGTGTATATGTACACACACACACACACCCCATAGTTTCTTTTTTATTATTATTATTATTATTATACTTTAAGTTCTAGGGTACATGTGCATAACGTGCAGGTTTGTTACATATGTATACTTGTGCCATGTTGGTGTGCTGCACGCATCAACTCATCAGCACCCATCAACTCGTCATTTACATCAGGTATAACTCCCAATGCAATCCCTCCCCCGTCCCCGTGATAGGCCCCGGTGTAATTCCAGCCAGCTGCAGAAATTTGCATAAATAAAGAGAAGCTGAATGTTAACAGCCAAGACAATGGGGAAAATGTCTCCAGGGTCGGTCGTTCAAGGCAGACCCTCCCATCACAGGCCACAGACCTGGAGATCTAGGAGGAAGAAATGGGTTAGTGGGCCAGGCCTAGTGTCCAGCTTCTATGGGCAGCCTTGGGACATGGTACCCTGCATCCTAGCAGCTCCAGCTCCCACTGTGACTAAAAGGGGCCAAAATACAGCTAGGGCCATCACTTCAGGGCATGCAAGATCATGGGAATGAATTTCCCCCATGCTGTTCTTTTGATAGTGAGTTCTCACACCGTCTGATGGTTTTAAAGTGTGGCACTTCCCCATTTCCTTCTCTCTCCTGCCACCATGTAAGACATGCCTTGCTTCTGCTTCATCTTCTGCTGTAGTTGTAAGTTTCATAAGGATCCCATAGCCATGTGAAATTGTGAGTCAATTAAACCACTTTTCTTTATAAATTACCCTGTCTCCGGTAGTCCTTTATAGCAGTGTGTAAACATACTAATACAGAAGAGAAAAAGTCTTTCTCAGACAAACAAATGCTTAGAGAATTTGCCACTACCAAGCCAGCACTACAAGAAATGCTAAACAAAGTTCTAAATCTTGAAACAAAACCTTGAAATACACCAAAACAGAACCTCCTTAAAGCATAAATCTCACAGGGCCTATAAACCATTACACAAGGAGAAAAAGATATTCAGGCAACAAGTAGCACGATAAATAGAATGGTACCTCACATCTCAATACTAATGTTAAATGTAAGTTGCCTAAATGCTTCACTTAGAAGATAAGGAATGGCATAATGCATAAAATTTCACCAACCAAGTATCTGCTCTCTTCAAGAATCTCACCTAACACATACGGCCTCACATAAACATAAGGTAAAGGGGTGGAAAGAGATATTCAATGCAAATGAAAACTAAAAGCAAGCAGGAGTAGCTATTCTTATATCAGACAAAATAGGCTTTAAAGCCTCAACAGTTTAAAAAGACAAAGAGAGACATTATATAATAATGAAAGAATTAGCCAACAGGAAAATATCACAATATATATGCACCTAACACTGGAGCTTCCAAATTTATAAAATAATTTTAAAAAGCAATAAAACAATTACTACTAGGCCTAAGAAATGAGACAGATGGCAACACAGTAATATTGGGAAACATACTCCACTGACAGCACTAGACAGGTCATCAAGACAGAAAGTCAAATAAGAAACAATTGACTTAAGCTATATCCTTAGAACAAATCAACTTAACCGATATTTACAGAACATTCTACCCAACAACTGCAGAATATATAATCTTTTTATCAGAACATGGAACATTTTCCAAGATACATCATAGGATAGGTAACAAAAAAGTCTCAATAAATTTAAGAGTATCAAAATTATATCAGTACTCTTGCTGACCACAGTGGAAAAAAATTGGAAGCCAATACAAAAAGGAATACTCAAAACTATACAAATATCCTTTTGACTTAGGATTGTCTTGGCAATGCGGGCTCTTTTTTGGTTCCATATGAACTTTAAAGCAGTTTTTTCCAATTCTGTGAAGAAACTCATTGGTAGCTTGATGTGGATGGCATTGAATCTATAAATAACCTTGGGGAGTATGGCCATTTTCACGATATTGATTCTTCCTATCCATGAGCATGGTATGTTCTTCCATTTGTTTGTGTCCTCTTTTATTTCACTGAGCAGTGGTTTGTAGTTCTCCTTGAAGAGGTCCTTTACATCCTTT
>NW_016804398.1:37467-41540 GCF_001698545.2 Rhinopithecus bieti
GGAGGTTGCAGTGAGCCGAGATCACACCACTGCACTCCAGTCTGGGTGACAGAGTGAGACTTGGTCCCCCTGCTCCAAAAAAAAAAAAAAAAAAAAAAAAAAAAAAAGAGCAAAAGACCAAATCTAGGAAAAAAAAAAAAAAAAAAAAATACAGAGACAGAGACTCAACTTCAGTAGAAAACAGAGAAATATAAAACAAAGCAATGAATACCAAATTCATCCAATTGAAAAACATTAGAAAGTCATATAATACTAAGTGTTGGATGTGATATGAAGATCTGAGAACCCTCAGATCCTGCAGATGGAAACCTACATTGTTAACTACTCAAGGAAATCAAGAATGAGCACCCCAAGGACCCAGAAACCCCACTCCTAGGTGTACACCCAATGTTCTCATGCTAGTCCTCAGGAAGACACATCCAAAGATGTAGCCAGGAGCTGAGTGTATACACAGAGAGAGCAATGATGAATAGATATGGCTGAATTGTAAAGAAATTCAAACAATGCAGAAGCATATCATGAATACTAAAAAAAAAAAAAGATGAAGAATAACAAAAATTAGAGGTTTTGGAAATAAATGACACATTTAGAAAGTTACAAAATGCAATGGAAAATTTTAACAATACACTATACCAAAGAGAAAGAATTTCAGAGCTCAAAAAAGGCTTTTTAATCAGCCCAATTAGCAATAAATAAATAAATACATAAATAAATAAAAGAACAAAGTCTCCAAGAAATGTGGGACTATGTACAATTGCCAAACCTAAGACTCATTGGTGTTCTGAAGAAGCAAAACTTTGAAAACTTACTTGAGGAAATAATTGAGGAAAACCTCCCTGACCTTGATAGAGATTTACACATCCAAATGCAAGAAGGTCTAAGAAATCCTGTGAAATTCATTGCCAAAAGGACACTACCAAGGCATATAATCCTCAGGCTATCTAAGGTTAATATGGAGAAAAGAATTCTAAGAGCAGTGAGACAAAAGCATCAGGCAACCTATAAAGGAAAACCTATCAAACCGCAGACTTCTCAGCAGGAACCTGACAAGTCAGAAGGGATTGGGGTCCTACCTTTGGCTTCCTTAAACAAAAAAACTGTTGACCAATAAATTTTAACCTGCAAGACTATGTTTTATAAATGGAGGAGAAATAAAGACTGTTCAAGCAAATGCTGAAGGCATTTGACACTACAAAACCAGCCCTACAAGAAATGCTAAAAGTTCTAACAAGTAAGAGAAAAGGTCAATATGCACCAGAAGAGAACCTCCTGAATGCATAAAATTCACAGGGCTTATGAAAGAATAACACAATGAAGAAAACAATGTAACTAAGTAACAATCAACATGATGACTCGAATAGTACCTCACATCTCAATATTAATGTTGATTATACATGATCTAAATGCTCCTCTTAAAAGATACAAATTGGTAGAATGGATTTTAAAAATCACAAATTGATCTCTATTAAAATACAAAAGCTAGCTGGGCATGGGAGGCCGAGGTTGGAGAATCGCTTGAATCCGGGAGGTGGAGGTTGCAGTGATCTGACATCGCACCACTGCACTCCAGCCTGGCGACAGAGTGAGACTCCACCTTAAAAGAAAAAAAAAGAAATCATAAACTGATGCTGGCTTCAAGACACACACCTAACATGTAAGGATTTTTATAGACTCAAGGTAAAGGGGTGGAAAATGATATTTCATGCAAAAGACAACCAAAAGTGAGCAGTAATTCCTATTATTATATCAGATAAAGCACATTTTAAAGCAGCAACAGTAATAATAATAAAAGAATCAATCCAACAAGAAAATATTACAATCCTAAATATGTATGCACCTACCTCTGGAGCTCCCAGATTCATAAAACTATTACTACTAGACTTGAAGAAATCAGTAGACAGCAACACAATAACAGTGAGTGACTTTAAGACTCCATTGACAGCACTAGACAGATCATCATGGCAGAAATTCAACAAAGAAACACTGAATTTAAACTGTACTCTAGAACAAATGAACTACACAGATATCTACAGAACATTCTATCAATAACTGCAGAATATACCTTCTTCTCATCAGCTCATGGAACATTCTCCAAGACTGAGCATACAACAGGACACAAAATAAGTCTCAACAAATTTTTAAAAATCAAAATCATTTAGAGTATCTTCTCAAACCACAGTGGAATAAAACTAGAAATCTATTACCAAGGGAACCCTGAAAACTATACAAATACATGAAAATTGAACAATCTGCTCCTGAATAATTTTGGGGGTAATAAAATCAAGATGTAAATTTTAAAATTCTTTGAAATTAATGATAACAGTGATGCAACTTATCACAACTCCTGAAATAAAGCAGAAGCCATGCTAAGAAAAAAGTTTACAGCACTAAATGCCTACATCGAAATGTCTGAAATCTCACAAATAGACAAACTAACAACACATCTCAAGGAACTAGAGAAAGAAGAACAAACCAAACCCAAAGCTAGCAGAAGAAAAAAAAAAATGACAAAGATCAGAGCAGAACTAAATGAAATTAAAACTAAAAAATAAAAAACACAATACCAAAGATCAATGAAACAGAAAACTGTTTTTTCAAAAGACAACATCAATAGACTATTAGGTACATTAACCCAGAAACAAAGAGAAAAGATTCAAATAAGCTTAATTGAAAATGAAAGTGAAGACTTACAACCAATAGCACAGAAGTATAAAAATCCATTTGAGATTACTATGAACACCTCTATGTACTCAAACTAGAATATCTAGAGAAAATCAATAGATTCCTGGAAACATACAACCCTCCTAGCTTGAATCAGAAATAGAAATCCTGAACACACCAATAGCAAGCAGTGATATTGAATCAGTAATACAAAATTTGCCAAAAATAAGCCCAAAGCCAGATGGATTCACATGCAAATTCTACCCAACATTTGAAGAACTGGGTATTACTGAAACTGTTTCAAAAGACTGAGAAAGAGCAAATATTCCCTAATTCATTCTATGAAGCCTGTATATCCCCAATACCAAAGCCAAGAAGGGACATGATAAGAAGAAGAAAACAACAGACCCATATCCCTGACAAACACAGATGTAAAAATACTCAACAAAATACTAGCTAACCAAATTCCACATTAAAAAGTTAATTTACCGTGATCAAGTGAGTTTTGTCCCAGGGATGCAGGGATGGTTCAACACATGCAAGTCAATAGATTCAGAAAAAGCAATTGATAAATTCTATCATACCTTTATGATAAAAACCCTCAACAAACTAGGCATAGAAGGGATGTACCTCAAGATAATAAAAGCCATATATAAAAACCCCACAGCCAGCACTATACTGAATGAGGAAAAATTGAAATCATTCCCTGACAACAGGAATGTGACAAGGATGCCCACATTCAACACTTTTATTCAACATAGTACTGGAAATACTAGCCAGAACAATCAGATAAGAGAAATAAATAAAGGGCACCCAAATTGGAAAACAGGAAGTCAAACTATCTCTGTTTGCTGATATGATTGCGTACCAAGAAAATGATTGTATACCAAGAAAACCCCAAAGACTCCTCCAAAAAATCTCCTGGGTTTGATAAATGAATTCACTAAAGTCTCAGGTTATAAAGTCAATATACATAAATCAGTAGCACTGCTATACACCAACAACGACCAAGCACAGAATCGAATCAATAACTCACTTCATTTTGCAACAGCTGGAAAAAAATAAAATGAAATACCTAGGAGTATTAACCAAGGAGGCGAAAAAAATAATAGATGACACAAACAAATGGAAATATATCCCATGCTCATGTGGTGAAGAAGAAACAGTTACACACTGCTGGTGAGAATGTAAATTAGTAAAACTTTTCATGGAAAGGAGTATGTAGATTTTTCAAATAACTAAAAGTAGATCTACCATTTGATCCAGCAATTCCACTGCTAGATATCTACCCAAAGGAAAAGAAGCCGTTATATCAAAAAGAAATCTGAACATGTATGTTTATTGCAGCACAATTCATAATTGTGAAGACATGAAACCAACCTAAGTGCCCATCAACTGATGAGTGAATAATT
>NW_016804398.1:49481-58481 GCF_001698545.2 Rhinopithecus bieti
GGGGCCTATCATGGGGAGGGGGGAGGGGGGAGGGGGGAAGGATTGCATTGGGAGTTATACCTGATATAAATGATGAATTGATGGGTGCTGACGAGTTGATGGGTGCAGCACACCAACATGGCTGTATACATATGTAACAAACCTGCATGTTATGCACATGTACCCTAGAACTTAAAGTATTAATAAAAAAAGAAAAAAAAAAAGGAACAATGTTGGAGGACTGACACTACCCAATTTCAAGACTTACTATAAAGCAACAATAATCAAGACACTGTGATACTGATGAAATAACAGACAAACAGATGAGTGGAAAAAAATAGAAAACCTGGAAATAGAAACAGACTTACATAAATAAAATCTCCCGATCTTTGACAAAGGGGTAAATGCAATACAATGGAGAAAATATCTTGTTTTTTTCCTTATTTTTTTTAAAGACAGAGTCTTGCTCTATGGCCCAGGCTGGAATGCAGTGATGCAATATCAGCTCACTGCGACCTCCACCTCCTGGGTTCAAGTGATTCTCCTGCCTCAGCCTCCTGAGTAGCTGGCATTACAGGCGCATGCCATCATGCCCAGCCAATTTTTGTATTTTTAGTAGAGACAGGGTTTCACCATGTTGGCCAGGCTTGTCTCGAACTCCTGACCTCAGGTGATCCAACGGCCTTGGCCTCCTAAAGTGCTAGGAAGGATCATCATTTTTACAAATGATGCTGGAACAACTGGACATCCACACGCAAAAAATAAATCTAGACACAGACCTTAAACTCTTCATAAAAATTAACTCAAAATGGATCACAGACCTCAATACAAAACACAAAACTCTATAACTCCCAGAATGTAACATATATGAAAATTTAGATAACCTTGGATTTGGTGATGGCTTATGGAACACCAAAGACACAAACCATGAAAGAAAGAATTAATAAGCTGGACTTCACTAAAATAAAAAATTGCTCTACTAAAGACACTATCAAGAGAATAAACAGGCCACACACTGAAAGAAAATATTTGCAAAAGACACATGATAAAGAGCTGTAATCTAAAATACACAAAAATTATTTAAAATTAAACAATAAGCAAGCAAGCATCTCAAAAAAAGGGCTAAAGACCTGAATAGACACCTCACCAAAGAAGATATATAGATGGCAAATAAACATATGAAAAGATGCTCCACACTATATGTCATCAGGGATGTGCAAATTAAAACAATGAAATACCACTACAGACTTTTCCAATGGCCAAAATCCAGAACACTAACCTCACCGAATTCTAGCAAGGATATAGAGCAACAGGAACTCTCAGTCATTTCTGCTGGAAACACAAAATGGTACAGCTACTATTGAAGACACGTTGGCAGTTTCTTACAAAACTAAATATACTCTTACCACATGATCCAACAATTTCAGTCCTTGGTATTTACCCAAATGAGGTGAAAACCCATGTCCACACAAAAACTTACACATGGATGTTTATAGCAGCTTTATTCATAACGACCAAAACTTGGAAGCAACCAAGATGTCTTTCAGTCGGTGAGTGTATAAATAAACTGTGGTACATCTAGAAAATTGAATATTATTCAACACTAATAAGAAATGAGTTATCAAGCCATGAAAAGACATGGAGGAATCTTAAATGCATATTACTAAATGACAGAAGCCAATCTGCAAAGGTTACATACTGTATCATTCCAACTATATGACATTCTGGAAGAGGCAAACTACGGAAACAGTAAAAAAAACATCAACAGTTTCCAATAGTTGTGGAGAGGGAGAGATGAACAGGTAGAACACAGAGGAGTTTTAGGGCAGCAAAAATAATCTATATGATACTGTAATGGTGGATACAAGATATTATATATTTGTCCAAACCCACAGACTGTACAACACCAAGGGTGAATGCTAATAGAATCTATGGACTTTGGATGAAAAATATGTGTTGATGCTGGTTCATAGATTGTAACAAATGTACCACTCTGGCGGGGGATGTTGATAATGGGGCTATGCATGTGGTGGTAGGGGTTATATGGGAAATCTTTGAACCTTCCTTTCAATTTTGCTGTTAATCTAACATTGGTCTAACAAATAAAGTCTTTAAAAATAAATTTAAATAAATGTAGGCTTTGCATGCTATATGATCTATGTCACAACTACTCCAGCTCAGCATTGTACAAAACAGCCATAGACTCTGGGTAAACAAATCGACATGAATGTGTTCCAATAAAACTTTATTCTGACTTTTAAAAAGTCAGTGGGCCATATTTGCCCCATAAGCATAATTTGTCAATCCTTGATATATACACTTGAACATGGTTTGTCTCTCTGGTTCTTGACCCTCCATGCTCCTTTGGGTATGAGCTATCCCTGTCATAAGCCCCCCAACCCCAGACTATTTGATTAGTGATCAGGCTTAGAAGAGGAAGATTTAGGCAAAACTAACCATGTCAAAACATGAAAGTTATCAATTTCCCCCACCAAATCTTCTCTTCTCATAATAGACCCTATCATGGTGATTGGCAACATTGTTCATTCAGGCATTGAAGTTAGAAATCTGGTTGTTAGCTTTAACTTATCTCACTCTTTACCTGCCAACTGGTTGATAAATTCTGTTGATTTCCCCAAACACTATTACATCTTTCCCCTCCCTTTCTCCCCTCATAGCCTGGCTTAGGCCTAGGCTCTTACCATCTCTTGGTTAGACTACTGTAATATCTTCCAGCAAAAGCGCAGTCCCCCAAGTACGTTGTGCTGTTTGGCATAGGTTTGCCCTACATATTTCCTTTTGCCTGGAATCCCCTCCTCCCTTAAATCCTACTCCCATCTATTATCTTCTTGGTGAACTCTCCTAGTCATTATTCAAAACCCAACAGGGAATTTCCCTTTCACACTTAATGATTGCCTCCTCAAGGCTACTTGGTTTAAACAGTATACCCTTGACAATCCCAAGATACATGTTCCACGAGCCCCAAATTAATGAATATTGGAAAATTTAAGTATACATATCAGAACCTTAGGGCTCAAATAATTAACTGGGCTACTAAATATTGTAACTAAAATGAACTCTGCATTCCATTGCATCATGAATTTAGTAACATCAACCATAAAATCAGCTTAATCTGAAAAGAAACAATAAAGCTTTCATCACTTCAGGTAATTTACTGCATATATAACCATAAATAAAGAACAGAGAGCAACCTTGTAGAGACACTTGCTCCCACACAGTAGTCACACAGAATGTGAATCACACATGCATCTCACCAAAATCACAAATGTCTTCATGTAAAAGACCTTTGGAAAAAACAGTGAGGGTCAAATCCATAAATGCCAAGAGCCTGCTGTACTTCTATTATTGTACTTGTGTCAATGAACAACTATGGCCCCAATGAGAACATGAGCTTCTTGGGGTCAGGTCACTATTTTGTCATTCTTTTTGTACCAAAGTTGATCTAACAGGAAGAAACCACTCCAAAAACATTTGTTGAATTAAATTATCTTCTAGTTGATCTTCCTACTTCCAGGCCATCTTCCTTTCCAAAATCCTGCCAGTTATTTCACAAAAACATATTCCTGATGTCACTCCATTTTCCCCAAAACTTTGATGGCTCTTCATAATCTGCTTTACATGATTATGTCCCCAAGCCATGCTAGGACATATAAGAGCCTTCACACCACGGCCTCATATTCCCAGTCTCATTCTTAGCCTCTCTTCTTCACACACACTCTTCAAGCCACACTAGCTGCTCCTGGAACATTTTTGGACTTTCATTACTCTATGACTTTGTAAATGCTGTTTTCTCTGTCTAAAAGGTCCTCCTCCTCTCATCTGCCTGGAAAACCTGAATTTATTAATATAGCTCAGCTTAAATATCACTACCTTTGTAGCTTTCCATGACCCCTCTCAGAATCACTGTCTTCCTCAGTTTTTTTTTATACCAATGTGTTTGTTCTAAAAACATACTAAGCTGATTCTGCGGGGAGGGCAAAGGGAAGGAGGGAGGGTCCTGACAAAAGACTTACCCAAGCAGCGACTGCGGCACTACGTGTTAAGCATATTGTTCAAGCAGCAGTGGGAAGATGGAGCTGGATGGCCTTCATGTTATGAGATGCTATGGCTCGCATCTTTCACACTGCGTGTGTGTGTGTGTATGTGTGTGTGTGTGTGTGTGTAACTGTGTGGGGGGCAGCAGGAGGAGAGAAAGAGAACGAAGGGGGAGAGAGAGACAGAGACCGAAACAAAGAGGGCGGACGCAGTGCAGTAAGAGCAGATGGGCGGACCCAAATTTCTTCTGCTTCACGATTTTGCGGAGGTCCAGCCCTGCATCCAGCCTTGAAACACAGGGTGGGGAGGAGGCGGAAAGGGGAGGGACTGTACTCCCTCTGAGCGTCCTAGCCCCGATTGCCTGACGGATCACCCTTCCGCTCCAACACCGCTAGTTCCTCAACGCAGTGACTCAAGCCTATTGTGCCAGGCGGGGCGCACTCAGCAGCACAGCCCCACAGGTGGCGACGACTCGGTGAGAGGGTTCCCGCCAGGCTAGGCAGTGGAGTGCCGCACAGCGCGCCTTCCCGCCTCGCAGCCGCCACCCTAGCGGTTCCGACCCGGCGCCAGCAGGCCTGCTTGGTCGATCTTCGAGCCAAAGATGCGGCGAGGCTGGAAGATGGCTCTGTCTGGGGGGCTGCGGTGCTGCCGCCGGGTACTGTCCTGGGTGCCAGTGCTCGTTATTGTCCTCGTCGTGCTCTGGTCCTACTATGCCTACGTCTTTGAACTCTGCCTGGGTAAGTGGGGCTGGGCACCTAAGGTGGGGAAATTATGCTCCAGTATAATCGTTTGCCCTACCTTCACTCTGGTGTCCCTTGTGTTCTCAAGCCCTCTCTCTGCGGTTTTCTTTTCTCTCCCTGGGGAGCTCCTTGTCCCCGGCCTCTGGCTTCCCACAATATTTCCTGCGCGCTCCCACCAGGGTCGCACGGTGTCTCCATCGTTTCCCACCTAGGGTTTCTTATTTCTTTGCCCTACCCACAATAATGTCCTGGCTTTTCCCACGAGGGCCCCCTTTTCTCATACAGGGCAACCACCTGCACCTATGCTCTCCTTCTGGGAGCCCCTACTCTACCAAGTTGAGGAAATAACATACCCCGTGTCTTCAAACTGTTTACTCACACTAGGAATCCCACCAATGCATCCAACTAGGAGCCCCACCATTTTCCCACCTACTAGAATCCTACTAGGATTTCCTACTAGGGATTTCCTACTGAGAGTCCCAGAATATTTCCTCTACTCTCTTACTAGCTCTCCTTTTTCACACACTGGAATCTATCGTTTCCCGTGATCCTCTCACACTGGCTGAAGTGCCACTTGTGACGCCACAGTGCACCCTATTCTACTCCATTAAGATCTTCCCTTTTCACACAGTGGTAAGCCCTCCATTCTCTTTCCCTGTGGGCTCCCCCCATTTAATAATTTTTCTTTAATGGGATTGGTATTCTATAATACATCCTCTCCTCTCACACTAGAGGCCCTGATTATATTATACTGGAGTTCCCTGCAGTCTCCTACCTTCTTGCTTTGAGGAGCATTCAACTCCTTCCCATTAGGAGCCCCACATTATTTTCTGACAGCTTATACTGGTGACCCTGCTATTGTCACATGATGATAGTGCCTTCTTCCGTGTCTTTTCCCACTAGAGTCACCTCTTTTACCCTCCCACAAGGGTTTCCATAATTTATCTCCTATTCCATCAAAGGGCCGCTACTTTTCTAACCATTATTCCTCGTTATCTTTTTTGGGAAACCCACTCCCCACCTCCTGCAGTGTTCTTTCACTTTTAGCCCCACATTCTGCCATCCTCTTCCTTTGGGGTTTCTTCTTATTATTTCTTCTTACTTCTCATTGGATTGCATTTGCCCCATCTTCTCAAACTGGGGAAACCCCATTCTTTCTTAGGGGAGTCTCATTGGACATCCCCTCACTCCCAAGTCCTTCTGAGACTTCTATATTTTTTCATACCAAACTCTTCTCACCTTAAAAATGATGGTAAGGATGCTGCTTTTTTGAACTCTGGGACCTGACTCCATTTGTAATTTTCTTCTATTACATATTTACAAAGCAATAGTCTACCCCAGGTAGACTGGGACAAACTAGGGAGGCAGGAGATGATCCTCTTTTCCAATATAGAACTTTCCATATTCTAATTCTATAACTTTCTATATTCTAATTCTAATTGCCTCTCTGAATCACAATTTGAATTTTTCTTACCTCTTTCTTAGAGATATTATGGAAAATGCAGAAAGAGCTCCTAAAAATAAATTTCATTAGTTGCCTTCATAGATACAAGTTAGCCTAGTTTTCTTTTGTATCTCAATCCAGTATTGGGATGCATTAAGTAGACTATGCAATGACTGGGAAGCTTTTCTATTCTCAGACCTTACTACTTTGGCTTTTTGAATGATTGATTGAAGGGTCAAGAGTTCAGCACCCTTATTATGGTACGGACAATGCTCCTAGGATCAATGCCATATTGTAAGCAACTTATTTTGGAGATTTTCAGTATTGACTCATATGAGCTTCACCAATATATATTTTAAAAATTCATGATGATAATGACTAAGACTTATATAGTGCGTACTCTGTGCCAGAAAATGTTCTAAGTTCTGTAGACAGATTAACTATATATTAATTCATTTAATCATCACAATAACTATATGAGGCAGGTACCATTACTGTTTCCATTGTATAGATGTGTAAACTGAGGCACAGATGAGCAAACCAAGGTAAAGACCAAGTTACTGCAAATAATTGGCCTTCTATAAATTCTTCTTTAGTCATGTAATATTAACAGCTGAAAGGCAGTGTAGGACTTAATTGGTTTGTTTTAGTTAACCTACTTGTACCACACTGCTACATGCCAAGTACTATTTCTAGGTGACTACACACACAGACATGTAATCTTTGTAACAACTTTCCAATGTATATACTATCATTACTTGTTTGTAAACTGGGGAACAGACAGAATAAATAGCTTACCTAAGGTCACAGAGCTAGTAAATGGCCAAATTTAAAACCCAGGCAATATGTTGCCACAGTCTCCTCTAAACTAATACAGAGGTAAAAACTTGTGACATACAAGCCAGATGTAGCCTTCAGATATATTTTGCCTGGCCTGCACAGTGTTTTCTTAACATTTTGCATCAGTTCCCATTATTTAAAAGTCAGGAGAATATGGCAGCTTTGACTTTCAACTCTGGTTGAACCAGTCCACCCTGCCATCATCAATTTAACAATCTTGTAACAAATGAGCAACCTGGATTTCAGAAAGGTTAAATCAAATTTTCCTAAGGCCACACATTTAGTAATAGTGGAGAGTTGGAAATCCAGGCTGCCTGATACCTAGGCCATACCTTTTCCAATACAAACAAATTAACAAGTATGCATTTCAGTAAGACTCAAAAAGTAACATTAAGGACCTAACTTCTTTCCAGGGATAAAACCTGATGTCGTTCTCCCTAACGTTACGTTAGAGCTGAAACCAAAAGTGATATTTTTGTCCTATAATTCTTAGAGTTTGAATTCTGCCATTTACTAGCCAGGAGACCTGGGGCAAGTACCTTCACTCTCTCAACCTCAGTTGTCTCACGTGTACCTTGCTTCTACAGTTGTTCATCCATATGACAAATGGTTGCTTAGCACTCAATATATGCCAGTTATTACTGCTGTGAGGCTTAAATAACATGGTGCCTGAAAAGCATGCATCACAGTTCACAACACGTTATAAGAGCTCATTAGATAGTAACTTGTGATTACTAAAGATATAAAGGATTCTTCCTGACCCAGGAAAATAAGAAGCTTAGCTTTTTAGAGAGGAAGGAAAGTAACAGTATCCATTTTATTGGGGTGAAATGTATATAACATAGAATTAACCATTTTTAAGTGTTCACCTCAGTGCCACTTAGCACTCACAATGTTGTGCAGCCATCACCTCTATGTAGTTCCAAATGTTTTTGTTATCCCATAAAGAAACCTCCTAGGCATTAAGCAGTCACTCCCTGTTCCCTCTTCCCCCAAGTCCTAGCCAATTATTAATCTGCATTCTGTCTCTATGGATTTACCTATTATGGATATTCCATATAAATAGAATCATAAAAGATGTGTTCTTTTGTGTCTGACTTCTTCCAATTAACAAAATGTTTTGAAATTGATCCACATTGTATTATATGACAGTAATTTATCCCTTTTAATGGCTGAATAATAGTCTATTGTGTGTATATATATACCAGTTTGTTATCCATTCATTCATTAATGGACATTTGGGCTATTTCCACCTTTTTGTCTCTTCTGAATAGTGCTGTTACAAACATTCATGTACAAGTATTTGTTTGAATATCTATCTTCCGTTCGGGGATAATTGAACTGTATGGTAATTCTATGTTTAACTTTCTGAGGAACCTCCAAACTGTCTTCCACAGTGGCTGCACCATTTTACATTCCCGTCACAGAATGATAGCACAGAAGTGTTCCAATTTGTTCACATTCTCACCAAGACTTGTTATTTTCAGTTTTATTTTTATTGTAGTCATCTTACTGGGTGTGAAGGGGTATCTCATTGTAGATTTGATTTGTATTTCCGTAATGACTAAAAGTATTGAGAATCTTTTCATGTACTTGTTTGCCCTCCATATATCTTCTTTGGGAAAATGTCTATTCAAGCCATTGTCCAGTTTTAATTGGGATTTTAAATTGAGTTGTCTTTTGTTGTTGAATTTTAATATTTTTCGCATGTTCTGAATACTTGATCCTTATCGGATAAATTATTTGCAAACATTTTCTCCCATACCTGATAGTATCATTTTATACACAAAGATTTTAATTCTAATAAAATTCAATTTATCTATTTTTTCTTTCGTTACCTATGCTTTTGATGTCATATTTAAGAATCCATTACCAAATGCAAGACCATAAAGATTTACCCCTGTGGGTTATTTTTTGTTTGTTTTCTTTTTTTTTTTTTTT
>NW_016804398.1:61237-66916 GCF_001698545.2 Rhinopithecus bieti
GGGTTTCACCATGTTGGCCAGGATGGTCTCGATCTCTTGACGTTGTGATCTGCCCTTCGGCCTCCCAAAGTGCTGGGATTACAGGTGTAAGCCATCGTGCCTGGCCTAATGTTTGGTAGAATTTACCAGTGAAACTACCCAATTTTGGCTTTTCTTTGCTGGGAGGTTTTTTATTACTGATTCAATCTTTTTACTTGTTAAAGGTCTGTTCCAATTTATCTTTCGTTTTATTTTACTTTCTTGAATATTATTATGATAAGAACACAATATAATATCTACCTTAATGAAATTTTAAGTGTACGTTATTGTTAACTATAGATATAATGTTATACAGCAGACTGTTAGAGTTTGACCATCTTGCTTAACTGAAACTTTATGCCCATTGATTAGTAATGCCTCATTGCCCTCTCCCCCAAGCCTTTGGCAACTTCTTGAGTCAGTTTGGATACTTCGTATATTTTAAGAAATTTGTCCATATCATCCAGGTTATCTAATTTTTGGCAGACTATTGTTCCTAGTATTCTATTATATTCCTTTCTATTTTAACAATTGTTCCTAGTATTCTATTATATTTCTTTCTATTTCAGCAAGTTCTGCCGTAATGTCTCTACTTTAATTTCTGGTTTTGGTAATTTGAGTCCTCTCTCTCTCTCTCTCTCTCTCTCTCTCTCTTTTTTTTTTTTTTTTTTTTTTTTTTTTTTTTTTTTTTTTTTTTTTTTTAGTCTAGTTAAAGATGTGTCAATTTTGTCGAACTTTTAAAACTTCTCCAACTCTTGGTTTCATTGATTCTATTGTTTTTGTATTTACCATGTTCAGTTTTCTCCATTATAATCGTTATCATATCCTTTATTTTGCTAGTTTTGAATTTAGTTCTTCTGTTTTAGTTCATTAAGGTACAAAGTTAGGTCATTAATTTGGGATTATTGTTCTTTTTAAATGTAGGCATTTACAGCCATAAATATCACTCTTTCACTACATTCTATAAGACTTGGTGCGTTGTGTTTTTGTTTTCATTTATCTCAAAGTATTTTCTAATTAATTTCACTTATAATTTATTCTTTGACCCATTGATTATTTAAGAGTGTATTGCTTTGTTCTCACTAAAGTAGGGGAAGGTGAATGAAGAGAGGTTAATTAATCAGTACAAAAATACAGTTGGATAGAAGAAATAAGACCTAGTGTTTGACAGATCAGTAGAATGATTCCAGTATAGCGTAATCTATCATATATTTCAAAATAGCCAATAAAGAATAATTTCAATGTTTCCCACATGAAGCAAGATAGATGTTAAAATGATGAATATCCTCATTACCCTAATTTGAGTATTACATATTTTATGAATGTATCAAAATATTACAGGTACACTGAGAATATGTACATCTATAATATACCAGTTAAGAAGTATATATTGCTTAATTTTCCTATACATTTGAATGTTATAGTTTTCATTGTGCTACTGATTTCTAGTTTCATTCTACTGTGGTCAGAAAAATACTTTGTATGATTCCATTATTTTATATTTATCAAAACTAGTTTTGTGGCCTAGCACATGGTCTATACTAGATAATGTTCCGTGTGTACTTGAGAAGAATGTGTATTCTGCTGTTGTTGGGTTAAGTGTTCCACATATGTCTGTTAGGTCTAATTGGGTTATAGTATTGCTTGAGTCCTCTCTTCATATTGATCTGTGTCTAGTTTTCCTATCCATAGTTGAGAGTGGGTATTGAAGTCTCCAACTATTAATGTAATACTGTCTACATCTCCCTTCAATTCTGTCAATGTTTACTTCCTATATTTTGGGGTTCTGTTGTTAAGTTTATATATGTTTATAATTGTTACATCTTCCTGATAGATTAACCCCTTTATCAATACATAATATTCTTTATTTCCTCTTTATTATCAATTTTTGTCTTAAAGTCTATTTTGTGTAAAAGTGGAGTAGCAACCCTAGCTCTCTTTTAGTTATTATTTGCATGGATGTATTTTTCTATCCATTCACTTTCAATCTATATATGTGTTTGGATCTAAGGTGATTCCATGGTAAATAGCATGTAGTTTGGTCATTTTTTAAATCCATTCTGACAATTTCTCCCTTTTCCTGGAGAATTTAGCCCATTTACATTTAAAGTAATTAATGATAAAAGACTTCTACCATGTTGGCAATTTTTTTTTCTGTATGTCTTGTACCTTATTTTATGTTTCTGTTCCTTCCTTACTGCCTTAAAAATTTTAATAGACTTTATATAGAGAGCAATTTTAAGTTCACATCAACATTGAGCAGAAAGTAGAGTTTCCATAGAAATTTCCCCACCCCTCTAACACCCCCCCCCCCAGCCTCCCTCCCTATCTATATTCTACATCAGAATGGTACACTTGTTATAATCTAGGAACCTCCATTGACACATCATTTTCACCCCAAATCCACAGTTTATATTAACATTCACTTTCAGTGTTCTACATTCTACAGGTTTTGACAAACATATAATTATATATATCTACCATTATGGTATCATATAAAGTATTTTCATTACCTAAAAATCCTCCATGCTGTACCCATTCATTTCTTCCTTTCACCTAACTCCTGGAAACCATTGACATTTTTACTATCGCCATAGTTTTACCTTGTCCAGAATGTCATATATTTGGAAGCATATAGTATGTAGCCCTTGCAAATTGGCTTCTTTTACTTCATAGTATGCATTTAAGATTCTTCCATGTCTTTTCATGGCTTGATAGCTCATTTCTTTTTAGTGCTAAATAATATTCCATTATATGGATATATCATAGGTTATTTCTCCATTCACCTACTGAAGGACATCTTGGTTGTGTCCAAGTTTTGGAAATTATGAATAAAGCTGCTTTAAACATCTCTGTGTAGTTTTCTGTGTGAACATAAGTTTTCAGCTCCTTTGACTAAATACCAAGGAGTGTGATTGCTGAATTGTAGGGTAAGGGTATGTTTAGTTTTGTAAGAAACCACTAAAGTATCTTCCAAAGTAGCTGAACCATTTTACATTTCTGCCAGCAATGAATGAGAGTTCCTGCTGCTCTACATCCATGCCAGCATTTGGTGTGATTAGCATTCTGGAGTTTCACCATTCTAATGGGTGTGTGGTGGTATCTGATTGTTGTTTTACTGCCTTACATTTTAATTAATTTCTTATAGTGTACCCATTTTGATTTTCTCTCGTTTCTTTTTCAGTATATTTTTTAGTTTTTTTCCTAGTGGTTACCCTAGGTATTACAATTAACACATTAACTTTTGAATAATGCAGTCTGAATTAATACCAACTTAGGTTTCTTTTAACTTTTATTTTAGGTTTTGTGATACATATGTAGGTTTATTATATAGGTAGACTCGTGTCATGGGGGTTGTTATACGGATTATTTTGTCACCCAGGTATTATGCCTAGTACCCAATAATTATTTTCTCTGCTCCTCTCCCTCTTCCTACCCTTCACCTTCAAATAGACCCCAGTGTCTGTTGTTCCCTTCTTTGTGTTGAAGAGTTCTCATCATTTATAAGTGAGAGCATGTAGATATTTGGTTTTCTGTTCCTACATTAGTTTGCTAGGATAATGGCCTCCAGCTCCATCTATGTTCCCACAAAAGACAGAATCCCATTCTTTTCTATGGCTGCATAATATTCCATAGTGTATATGTACCACATTTTCTTTAATGCATCAGCCACTGGTGGGCATTTAGGTTGATTCCATGTCTTTGCTATTCTGAATACCGCTGCAGTGAACATTTGCCTGCGTGTGTCTTTATGGTAAAATGATTTATATGCCTTTGGGTATATGCCCAGTAATGGGATTGCTGGGTCAAATGGTATTTCTGTTTTTATGCCTTTGTGGAATCACCACACTGTCTTCCACAATTGTTGAACTAATTTACACTCCTACCAGCAGTGTACAAGTGTACCCTTTTCTCTACAACTGCACAGGCATCTGTTATTTTTTAACTTTCTAATAGCCATTCTGAGATAGTATCTCATTACGGTTTTGATTTGCATTTCTATAATGATCAGGGATATAGAGCTTTTATTCATATACATGTTGGCCACATGTATGGCTTCTTTTGAAAAGTGTTCATGTCCTTTGCCCACATTTTAATGGGGTTGTTTGATGTTGTCTTATAAATTTGTTTAAGTTCCTTATAGCTGCTGGATATTAGACTTTTTTCAGGAGCATAGTTTGCAAAAATTTTCTTCCCTTCTGTAGGTTGTCTCCCGTTGTGTAGGTTGATAGTTTCTTTTGCTTTACAGAAGCTCTTAAGTTTAATTAGATCCCATTCGTCAATTTTTGCTTTTGTTGTGATTCCCTTTGGCATCTTTGTCATGAACTCTTTCGCCTGTTCCTTTGTGCAGGATGGTATTGCCTATGTTGTGTTCCATGGTTTTTATAGTTTTGGGTTTTACATTTAAGTCTTTAATCAATCTCGAGTTGATTTTTGTATATGGTATAATGAAGGGGTCCAGTTTCAATCTTCTGCATATGGCTAGTCAGTTATCCCAGCAACATTTATTGACTAGGGAGTCCTTTCCCCATGGCTTGCTTTTGTCAGCTTTGTCAAAGATCAGATGGGCATAGGTGTGCAGCCTTATTTCTGGGTTCTCTATTCTGTTCCTTTGGTTTATATGTCTGTTTTTGTACCAGTACCATGCTTTTTTGGTTACTGTAGCCTTATAGTATAGTTTGAAGTCAGGTAACGTGATGCATCCAGCTTTGCCCTTTTTGCTTAGGATTGTCCTGGCTATTCAGGCTCTTTTTTGCTTCCATATGAAATTTAAAATAGTTTTTGTTTTGTAGTTCTATAAAGAATGTCATTGATAGTTTGACAGGAATAGCATTGAATTTCTAAGTTGCTTTGGGAAATGTGGCCATTTTAATGATACTGATTCCTCCTGTCCATGAGTATGGGATGATTTTCCATTTGTTTGTGTGATCTCTGATTTCTCTGAGCAGTGTTTTGTAATTCTCTTTGTAGAGATCTTTCACTTCCTTGTTTAGCTGTATTCTTAGCTATTTTATTGTTTATGTGGCAATTGTGAAGGGAATTACTTTCCTGATTTGGCTTTTGGCTTGTCTATTATTGAATACCAACTTTTTTAAAATTATACTTTAACTTTTAGGGTCATGTGCAGAACATGCAGGTTTGTTACATATGTATACATGTGCCATGTTGGTGTGCTGCACCCATTAACTCTTCATTTACATTAGGTATTTCTCCTAATGCTATCCCTCCCCCTCCCCCCACCCCATGACAGGCCCCGGTGTGTGATGTTCCCCACCCTGTGTCCAAGTGTTCTCATTGTTGAATTCCCACTAATGAGTGAGAACATGCAGTGTTAGGTTTTCTGTCCTTGTGATAGTTTGCTCAGAATGATGGTTTCCAGCTTCATCCATGTCCCTACAAACGACATGAACGCATCCTTTTTTTATGGCTGGATAGTATTCCATGGTGTATATGTGCCACATTTTCTTAATGCAGTCTGTTGTTGATGGACATTTGGGTTGGTTCCAAGTTTTTGCTATTGTGAATAGTGCCACGATAAACATACACGTGCATGTGTCTTTATATTAACATGATTTATAATCCTTTGGGTATACACCCAGTAATGGGATGGCTGAGTCAAATGGTATTTCTGGTTCTAGATCCTTGAGGAATCGCCACACT
>NW_016804398.1:68604-73577 GCF_001698545.2 Rhinopithecus bieti
TNTGTGTCTCTGCCAGGCTTTGGTATCAGGATGATGTTGGCCTCATAAAATGAGTTAGGGAGGATTCCCTCTTTTTCTATTGATTGGAATAGTTTCAGAAGGAATGGTACCAGCTCCTCTTTGTACCTTTGGTAGAATTCGGCTGTGAATCCATCTGGTCCTGGACTTTTTTGGTGGGTAGGCTATTAATTGTTGCCTCAATTTCAGAGCCTGCTATTGGTCTATTCAGGGATTCAACTTCTTCCTGGTTTAGTCTTGGGAGGGTGTATGTGTCCAGTAATTTATCCATTTCTTCTAGATTTTCTAGTTTATTTGCATAGAAGTGTTTATAGTGTTCTCTGATGGTAGTTTGTATTTCTGTGGGATCAGTGGTGATTTCCCCTTTATCATTTTTTCATTGTGTCTATTTGATTTTTCTCTCTTTTCTTATTTGTTTGTGTTGCTGCCGCCTTGCAGTTTGATATCGGACTGCTGTGCTAGCAGTGAGCAAGGCTCCATGGGCGTGGGACCCACTGAGCCAGGCACGGGATATAATCTCCTGGTGTTCAATTTGTTAAGACCATTGGAAAAGCGCAGTATTACGGTGGGAGTGTCCCGATTTTCCACATACCATCTGTCATGGCTTCCTTTGGATAGGAAAGGGAATTCCTGGACCCCTTGTGCTTCCTGGGTGAGGCAATGCCCTGCCCTGCTTTGGCTCACATTCCGTGGGCCGCACCCACTGTCCAACCAGTCCCAATGAGATGAACCCAGTACCTCAGTTCGAAATGCGGAAGTCACCCATCTTCTGCATTGCTCACGCTGGGATCTGTAGACTAGAGCTGTTCCCATTTCACAATCTTGGAACAATCCTGTTGAATATCATAATAGTATACAAAACTCATCCCTTTACAGCTCTATTGCCCATTTATGCTGTTATTATCACAAATTACGTCTTTATACACTGTATACTCCTTAACGTAGATTGATCATTGTTGTTTTATGCATTTTTTCTTTTAAATTGGATAGTAAAAGAGTTTTTTTAAAAAACCTAAAACACATTATTACTTGCTTTTGTAGCTTCCTATGTAGTTACCTTTGCCAATGTTCCTATTTTTTTGTATAGCTTGGGTTATAATGAGTGCCCTTTCAGTTTTTCTAGAGAATGCCCTTTGGTATTTCTTGAAAGGCAGTTCTACTAGTGATCAGCTCCCTCAGTTTTTGTTTATCTGGCAACGTCTTGTTTTGCTTTCATTCTTTGGAGTATAGTGTTGCTGGACATAGAATTCTGGATATATGTTGACAGATGTTTTCTTTTCTTTCAGCAGTTTAAATATGACATTTCACTGCCTTCTAGCCTCTGTGGGTTCTTAAGAGAAATCAGCTGTTCGTCTTATTGTTTTTTGTATGTAAAAAGTCACTTTCCCTGCTTTCAAGGTTTTCTCTTTGTTTTTTGGCAATTTGACTATAATATGTCTGATTGTGGATATTTTTTAGTTTATTCTATGTGGAGTTCATTGCACTTCTTGGATGTTTAGATTCATATTTTTTACCAAATGTATGAAGTTTTTTAGCCATCATTTTTTCAAATACTCTTTCTGTTTTTCCTCTCTTTCCTCTCACATTGAAAGCCCCGTTATGTGTATATTAGTATGTTAGGATATAGGCTGTATATTAGAGTGTAGGCTCTATTATTGTGTATAGTAGAGTGTAGGCAGCTTTTCTCACAGCCTCTGCTGATCTGGGATGTGGAGGATGGTAGGCAGCCAATTTAAAATGTTACAGTATCCTCTTACTACAAAGCATCGGTTCTTTTCTTCACCAAGTCTTCCACTCTGGTTATTGTAACAATTTTACTAGATTCCAGAGTTCTGCAAAAGTTTATTCTGACAGTTTTTGCCAGCTTATTAGTTGCTTTTGAGGAGGGACATAAGTCTGGAGTACTCTCAGTTTTGGTGCCCAATAGTATCTATTCTGAGATTAAAAAATGAATATCTATGATAAAATTCTACTCGAATGAATATCTACTGATTACAGAATGTCTCACTCGACAAGCGTAGAAATTTCTTTCAAAGAGAGATAAAAGAAACTGATTAGGCAGAAAAAAAAAAAAAAAAAAAAAAAAACCGAAGAAACCATCTTTCTAGAAACCAAGTTCTACCGCATAGAAGTAAAAGTATCCTTTCAAGCCTATAGGCATCATGGTTTTATCAAATCTAAAATAGTTTATGTCATTCATAATGACAAACAGTTAAATGTATCACACCTGACTAGGTAACTTGTGTTGTCAACAAACTCCTAATGTACTCCACATGCGTTTTTAAAACCTAACTCAGGTTTTTAAACCTGCTGAGGTTTTCACATAACAAATTTCTCCTGCACTTCCACCCAAAAGGACTTGCTATGCTATGTGAAGAGAGCCTGGAATCTATATTTTTATTATGCTTCCTAAGTAAGTATACGATCATCCAGGGTTTGAGAAGGACTGCCTTAAAAGTGAATGAGTGGCTAGTGGTGAGTCAACTTTTTCACAAAGCAGTAAATAAAGACTGACTGATTAGCTTACGTTCACAGAACAAACCACTCAGAAATGTGTCCTCAGTTCCCTATTTCAAATTCTTCCCTCCTCCTAACGTAGACTCTAAGAAACATCTAAGAGAAAAAGTGGGGGGAATCAAAGTTGTTCATTTTGACACTGCATAAATTATTTTAAAACCATCATATATAACTCTGGGAACCATAACATTTTAAAAAATCAGACTTGTTTTGTCCTAAACTTATTGTAAAATTTTGTAGAAAAATGATAATACATTACTAACAATAATTAAGTACTTATGTGCAAAGCACCCAAGTGCTTTACACATATTTTATTACTTAATCCTTGTAACAATCTGATAACATAAACAATTTTATCTTCGTTTTACAGATGAGGAAACTGAGGCACACGTGATTAATTAACTTGACCAAGGTCACAGAATAAGTGTCAAGAGCCAAAATATGAATACATGCCAAAGTATATGCTGTACATCATTATAATAAACTCCCTTCCCAAACATGTCATTCATTAAAAAAGAACTTCATGTTGTAAATGAGCACTCATCTCACTGGATATTTCCAAACTTCATACTCTCCTTTCACAAGTCCCTTTTGAACTCCACTAATTCTGTAGCCACTAGCCACATGCGGCTATTAAACACTTGAAATGTGTCATGTGGATTCAGATGTTCTGGAAGCATAGAATATACACCAGCATTCCCAAACTTAGTGAAAAAAAGAATATAAACTATCACAATAATTTTTATGTGGATAACGTGTTGAAATGAAAATATTTTGATATATCGGTAAAATACAATTTTTTAAATTAAGTTCACTTGGCATTCTTTAACTTTTTAAAAAATGTTCCTACTAGAAAATTTAAACTACCTGGCTCACATCATTTCTATTGGATGGCACTGCTATAGAGTTTCTTCAGTGTCCTTTCTACGATTGTTGACCATTTCCATCTAGCCCCAAATTAGGCTTTTTCTACTTGTATACTTCTGTGAACCCTACAATATGCATCTATTTAAAGGAAATTATAAACTGTGCTTTGGTTTTAACACCAGTTGTCTGTGATGAAAAACTATTCCATATACACCCCTCTTCCTTAACTTTTCTCCATAGCTACTTGCAAGGAATCAGTAAATAATGAAAGAAAAAAGGAGAGACAGTGCAAAAGCTATTTGATGATAACTCCAATCATTTAACCCCTAGTAATGAATGAAACTTAAAGAAACAGAGCAAGTGTGTAATTACATGTATCACCACATCACTCTAAAATCTGCATGCCTAGTTGCCCATAGAATGGCTAAATGTACACTTACCCATGAGATTTGTGATAAAAGATTCATTTTGTAAAAGTTTGTTGTGACTCTTGTAACATTTTCATTTTAAATATGACTGAAATATTCTAGTCTTTTCTTTAATAGTGCAAAAGGCATTATTAGAAAAATACAGGAAAGGCAGAAGTACCAACATAAGTGCCACATCTTTTAGAATAGATGTCCTTTTGTCCTCAAAAGTATGTAATTTCCAAAAGGGAAGTTTGCAAAACAATATATATTTCCCTTAGACTTACTTCCTACACAATTTCAGAGGTAATAAAGACTTTACAAGTCAATTCCACTGTCAAACTAGTGTCTGAATGTCCTGTACAACATTTCCAAGTGTATGTAATGGGAAACACTTTTTCCCAAGGCTGCTAGCCATTGTCATTGTCATTATCGTTGTCATTATTTTTTCTAATACTGAGCTAAAATATGTTAACCTGCAGCTTTAAACTATTGGTTCTATTTCTGCCCTCTGCTCTTGGATCATATAAACCAATCCCATGTGTACTTAAAAGTTCTGCAGTTATTTACAGAGAGCTGTTCCCCATCTGGAGAATTTACCGGTTGCCACTCCTTCTGTATACACATGTCTCATCTCACTATCTACAAGTACTAAGTAATCTTCCCTCACCCACAGTACTTTAGTAAGTAGCCAACAAATGGGAGTTAGGACCTCCACTTCTTGTTTAGCAGCCAGTGTTCAGCCAGGGATAGGAAACATACCAAACAGCAATTTATCAGCTACTCCTTATTAATATTGGTCTCCAAGCAACTCTGCTTTCTCTCTCACTTCATTTTAAAGTTTTTTAAAAAGAAATGTTACTAGCCTGATTCAGGGCCTAGTGGAACCAATGCAGTCATGTAGCATGTATGTACAAAATCATGAAGTCCAAGGTTGACTGATCAATGCTTCTTTTCCACTTCAGTTTGTATTGGTAAAGTAGAGTGTGTGCCTCTTTTAAGCACTCTTAACCAGTATTGATTGTTTAACTGGAAAACAACAACAACAAGGAGTTGGTATCAATCTTCAGGTGGACTCATTAGAAAAAAGAAAAACATTGTCTGCTCAGATTTTTAACACAGATGAAATGTAACCGTAGTAACAAATCCATTCAAATAATCATT
>NW_016804399.1:0-24817 GCF_001698545.2 Rhinopithecus bieti
AAATTTATTATTTTTCATTATATAAAAAACAGTTCCTGGCTGAGCATGATGGCTCACACCTGTAATCCTAGCACTTGGGAGGCTGAGGTGGGAGGATCACTTGAGCTCTGGAGTTTGAGACCCGCTGGGGCAAACCCTGCCTCTACAAAAAATACAAAAGTTAGCTGGGCATGTGCATGTAGTCCCACCTACTTGGCCAACTGAAGCAGGAGAATCCCTTGAGACGGGGAGATGGAGGCTGCAGTGAGCTTTGTTTGTGCCACTGCACTCTAGCCTGGGTGACAAAGTGAGACCCTGTCTCAAAAAAAAGGTTTCTAATTTTAAATTTATCACTCTTTTCCTTCTGTGGTTAATGCTTTTTGTGTCATGTTTAAGAAATCTTTTCCTAAATAAACATTTCCACATTATCTTCTTACAGCTTTATTATTTTACCTTTCATGTTTAGATCTACAGTCTACCCAGAATTGATTTTCTCTCTCATGTGTGAGGTCAGGGCCGAGTTAACTTTTTCCATATGGATACCAAATTGTATCAGCATTCATGTTTGAAAACACTGCCATTTCCCTGCTTTCTGTATACCACCTTTTGTTCTAAATCAAGTGTATATGATGATTGTTTTTCTTTTCTGTCTGCCTGTTTTTTTGTGTGGGTACCATACTATTTTATTTACTTTGGCTTTATGGTATTTGGGGTTTGGGATAAAGTACAGATCTCCAACAAAATAACACTGTCACTTCAGCAGATTCTGATACAAGTGGTCCATGGATGACATCCCTGCTCTAGAGATGCTCTAGAGCATCTCCGTAAGAGAGCTCCCAAATTCTGACTTAGTATATTTGCCTTTGTTTATAGTTGTAAAAACACATTATTAAATGGAGCCATTTTGATACATAGTTGCACACATTGTTTATGCTTGCACATATAAAAACAATTTCTGGTATTATTTTGTAATCTTAATGAGCACCAATGATTTCACAACGGTCCATTGTATGTATCCTGGTCCATTTTATATATTCATTTGCTGATATTTCTTTCTTATAATTCTGCAAATATAGTAAAATGTTAATTATAGACTCTAAATGTTGGGGCTGTAGGTGTTCTTACACAGTTTATTTTCACTTTTCTGTATTTTGAGAATTTTATAAATTGGAAAATGGTACAGAGAATACTTTATGGTATAAAATCCATCCCTCCCCTTTTGTATCTACGATGGATTGTGGTAGATTTGATAAACCCTTTTTGATAGAGTCTCAGACTTTCTGAGTCAAAGTGCATACACATTTTTAGAGCTCTTTGAAATGCATTACTAAATAGATTTCTGTAAGAAATTTTTACTCAACCTTCCCACTAGCAACATGCATGTCAGTTTCATAGCCTTTATCAATATTGACATCAGCAGAAATATAAATTTTATTCTAATCCTTGTTTTTTTTTTTTTTGAGATGGGGGTCTTGCTATGTTGCTCAGGCTGGCCTCGAACTCCTGGGCTCAAGTGATCCTCCTGACTCAGCCTCCTGAGTAGCTGGGACTTGAGGCATGAGCCATTGGCACTTGACTCTATAATCCTTATTTTAAACTTGTGTATCTAGTTAGGTTGATTATTTTTCTTTTTGGTTCTTTATGAAATATCTTGTATCCATTTACCTACTAGCATTTTATTGATAATCTAATCTGACAAAAAAGGGTGAGAAAATTCCTCTGGGAAAATGAGCAGAAGGGCAAATCTGAGAAAGAACAGAGAAGATATAAGCCCTACCAAGAATTAAAACATATAAAGCTTTAGTAACAGACTAATGAAGTAAGTAGTTGGGAATTAGAGAGCTTCTTCAGAATTTGGTATAAGATAAAGCAAAAGCTCACCAGAGATCACAAATTAAATGGTTAAGAGTGTTAAATTTATAGTTCCCCACACCGTTTAATATGCCACATTGTCAGTGGTTTATAATTAGATATTAAAAATAAAATGAATATTTTTCAATGGGCAAGGAATCATCTAAGTTTAGTAGAGATTGCAAATATTACCAAGGAAAATAAAACAGATTGCACCACATAAAGATTTAATTTTTATAATTTAATAGCAGCTGATAACCGAAATGTAAAATATAAGCAATAGTTTATTAGAGCAAAATATCAGAAAATATCTAATATCCTAGTTGAAGTTAAGACTCTTTAGGAAAGGCCTTATTTATCTTTTTACTTTCTGTTTTTTTTCTACAGAAGTCAATAAGTATTTAACTTTTAGCTCACAGGAAACTACTAGAAATAAACTGATGATGGCTACACTCTTCTTTGTGCCATGTTTTGGGGTTTTTCTCCCCAGCTCTTTTGGATTTCAGAAATGAAGTTCCAAAAAACTTTAGTTGTTTTATTTTTCTTTCTTTTTTTTGAGACAGGATGTCTTTCTGTCACCTAGGCAGGAGTGCAGTGGCACAATCACAGCTCACTGCAACTTCCCTGGGCCCAAGTGATCCTCCTGCCTCAGCCTCCCAAGTAGCTAGGACTACAGACATGTGCCATCATCATGCCTGGCTGATTTTTAAAATTTTGTAGAGATGGGATCTCGCTATGTTGCCCAGGCCGGTCTTGAACTCCTGGTTTCAAGTGAACCTCCAGCTTTGGTCTCCCAAAGTGCTGGGATTACAGGCATGAGCTACCACACCTAGCCAGAAAAATCTTTAAGTATGAATATTGGTAAACACTTCCCTGGAGACGGTCAGCATGAAGGCCTTTAGAACTAAAAATAATTCATTGGAAACTAGCATGATACTGGCAGTTAACAAAAATATTTTTATACATAGGAGGGGTTATGTGTGTCAGACCAAGAGGGCTTACTGTTGTCTGATAAAGCATTTGTTCACTTTGCTACTGAGAGACATGAAGATTATTGCTCAGTGAATGAATGGTAAATGATACTCATTTGGTTTCCTGCAGTGGATCCTGACAATACTAACTTGATATCGTTTGTTCTGCATGTTGGTTAGAGATTGTGTTGCCACATTTTGGAGGATCTTCCTAAAACTAATTTCCATTTAAAAAATGACGAGGTAGCTACAGATGTGGTGTTCAGGTCAAGAAGGCAGGGTCACTCCTCCCTATGGCTAAGTATTGACTGTGATAATGTGCTTAGGCACACAATGCCATTTAGACATAACCTTATCTTTTATCTGATAAATGATCTTTTAAAAATTACCTATATTCATGAACAGCTAATACTGTTCACTTAAATCCAGTACAACTAATTTTCCCTCCAGTTTTGGAAATCGATCAGTTTTTCTCCAACTGAGCACCAGAGAAAGTAGTTGTCCCACTCTCACCACCACAAGTATATGTATTTGGGGTCTTTTGTGTGAAAATAGTTTATTTAGAAAATTAGATTCATCTTCTGTGAGAGGTGCTCATGCTGTGGTGTGTGTATTTTTGTTTTTAGTCACTTTTCTGTTGTAGAAGACAGTAGAGCATCTTTGTTAATAGCAGGGTCTTTGGGGTACCCAACCCAGGGCCATATGCATATGGCCAAGTTAATTAACATCTTTGAGCTTCACTTTTGTGGAAAGGGGGAAATAATTGTAACTCCTTGGGTACTGAAAATTATTAAATGAGAGATAAATGCGTGTAATGCTCCTAGCTCATAATGAATTCTAACTTTTAAATTTTGATCTTGTTAGTGATATGTTTTTCCAAATTTATTTTCTTTGGTTAATATTTGAAAGCTTTACCAACCAGATTTAGAAAATATTTCCAACTTGATATGTAACCAAGAATACAACACTTAGTGTGTGCTCTCCTGGTTGTGTCAAGGTAGTGCAAATGTGGCAGATTCAGCACATTTTGTAATACTGAGTATTGAACGTTTTTATAGCTAATTTCTTTCTTTGATTACAGCACCCATATATCTCCCATCAGCATCCTACCAGCGTCTACAGAGTAAGTAGTGTATTTATAGAAGACATTTTTAAGATTTTAAGATACTACTAAACTGTAGAAATGAAAATAATGTATTTATTGTGCTGACTTTAGAGGAAAGACTGTACACAGGCAGTAAACTAGTTTTTTATGTACTGTGATAGGAACAAATGAAGAAAAAACCCATTGCATTAATATACAAAATAAAGATGAACTTTCTTCAGATGATTTTTTTGAATCCTCTGAAATAATTGAAAAATGTCATAGAATATGTTTTAAAAAAGTAGACTTTACATAAAAGTGTGAGCAATACTCATAGTTTCTTTCATTTAGCTGTTAGTAGATTATTTTGCTTTATAAGAATAGCTTTGAAAAGCCTTAATGAGTGGTTTTCTGATAGTGAGAAGTGAATTATAGGGACAACTGATCATTCCCATCCCAGTAATAATAGTGACATTATGGTTGATTTGTATATGATTGTTTGGGTAAATTTTACTTTTAAAACTTAAACCAGTATCATGTATTCCTTTTATGTATTTCTTTTTATACTTCGGTTTACCCATTTAAGTACCATAATAGTTTTACTGGTCATAGATTTTAGCATTTATGTCTGTGTCACCAGATACCCAGTTAGAGTGACTGCTTCTTACTAAAATGTATTATGTTTTGTAGTATTTTAGAAAGAACAATTAGAGCAGCTGTGGAACAGCACCTTTTTGATCTGCAGAGCAGCATAGATCATGATCTTAAGAATTTACAACAGCAAAGTGTGGTGTGTAATAACGAAGCAGAAAGTATTCATTGTGATGGGGAAGGATCTAATAACCAGTAAGAAATATTTTATTGTTGTTTATTAAATGTTATAAAATTGTTTTATCTTAAAACTAATTCTGCTTAAATAACAGGATCTCATCGTTCTTGGAGATTTCTGAAAGTCATTGTGAAAAGTGACTTTGTATATATACTTGTATATACATCCATAATTAACACTGAATATCTCATAACTTTTTTCATAATATATGTTTATTAAGTTCAACACAGGTTTTTTTTTTTTTCTTCCCTGAACATCGAATGAAGTAACAAGCTTACCTTTAGGAATTATGTTGTATGAAAAATAACTTTAAAAAATTAGACTCTGCAAGAGTGTGATCTAGACAGACAGTTATAAGGCAGCAGATTGATATCACTGTTGTGCATATAATCATTGAGTGAAATGGTGGGCAGAATCATCCTTTCTATTTAAATAGTTATCCCTTGCCACCAGCCTCTCCCCTCCTTACGCTTTTGTTAGGTTAGCTCTTAATACAGGTTGAGCATCTCTAATCGAAAAATCCAAAATCTGACATGCTCCCAAATCCAAAGCTTTGAGCACTGACATGATACTCAGAAGAAATGCTCATTTGAGCATTTTCGATTTTGGATTTTCAGATTAGGAATGCCAGTCTGGCACCTCTCCTTGGGATGTTGTGAGGGACTTTGTTGTTATGCTCTCTGAAAATTTTCATAAGCAAATGAATGGCTTTTAAAATAATTTATGAGCCAGTTGCTAACTGGCAATATTCCAAAATCTGAAAACAAACAAAAACCAAATCTGAAACACTTCTGGTCCCAAGCATTTCCGACAAGGAATACTCAACCTGTATTTAAATATGTATTAGTTAAAAGTACTTGTAGTGCGTGATGTTGCTCCACTCTTCATCTGACCTGTTACCTTTAAATGAAGGAAAGCCTCTCTTTGTTTTCTGTTACTTTAGTCCTGTACTTCAGGATACCTGTGTGCCTCCCTCAGAGACCATGGTGTAGTGATTTCATGTTTTTCATATATCAGTTTTTTGCGGGGGGACAGATGAGAAAGATGTACCCAAATCTAGAAGATTTGTAGGAAGGTAAAGGAAAAAAAAGATGATTGGCGAGTGATTTTTTTTTTTAAAGATAGTTTTTAAAAGGGCTAACTAGAATAGCTATCAAATATAAAATGTAAATTGATGTGAATACCAGTGGTGGAAATGTTTATTTTTGGAATACCATATAGTACAATTGCAAGCACCATGGATAGCACTGCCAGCCAGTGCAGCTGTATTTGATGGCCTTGGTTTGTGTACTTTGAAGGCATGATTAGAATGTATACAACTGGGAAAAGGCAGGAGAGGGAAAGAGAGGAAAAATAGAAAAATTGAAAAAGAAAAAAAAGCATGTATACAACTGGATCTATTGGGAGTGTTTGGGCAGCATATGAAGGAAAAAATCAGTATCTAAAAGTTAGAAATAATGGAAAAATGTTTCAAAGGATGTAAGCAGATTTCTTGGAGTTTGTCCTTAGCTAGGGATTCTGCAAACCTGTACCCATTATTCAGATGATAGTCTTATTTTCACCACTGGGGAACACATGTTCTATTGAGGGTAGTGATATCATCTTTGGAAACAAAAACTGTAGCAGTGTTTTGGATATTCTAAACTGTGTAAGATGACAACTCTGCAGTAGGAAGCTATTTCTGTTTTACTTGATAAGGTGTTGGACTTGTACTGGACTAGTACTTGACTTGTATTTGATCAGGACAGATGTGTCATTATTATGTGAGAGTGTGCATTTACAAGGGAAATGATTATTTTGGAACATAAATTATTTTAAAAGCCATTTATTCGCTTATGAACATTTTTAGAGGGGATAACAAGGTCCCTCACAACATCCCAAGGAGACAAAAATGTAGCAGATTTAATAATCTGATTTAGCAAGACAAAAGTATGGATTTTGTGAAAAGTTCACATTTTCTTTAACAAGTAAAAGTTTCAGATCATTATTTATATTTACTTATTTTAAAGTAAACACATTACACACTCAACATTTGGCCTGATCTAATTTTTAAACTTCATCCCTAGGGTTGGTATTGCTGATGGTATTATTAATGCCAGTGAAAGTAACAGAGACTGTTCAGAACCTGTGGCTAGCACTAATTTAGACAATGAAATTATGCAGCAAGATTGTGTATTTGAGAATGAAGAAAATAACCAGGTAAGGAATGTCAAAAATATGTGTTAGATATACAACTTTGATTGCTTCATGTGTTTCTTTGATGCCAGAAGTTATAGTTCAGTATTTTGCTGATACACTTAATTGTCTCAATTATAAATCCCCAAGAATATACATTCTCTCAGAGTTTAGGAAACATCACTGGGTAGAGAAGTATAAAACAACTTATTGACTGGGTGTCACTGGCGGCTCACGCCTGTAATCCCAGCACTTTGGGAGGCCAAGGCTGGCAGATCACAAGGTCAGGAGATCGAGACCATCCTGGCTAACACGGTGAAACCCCATCTCTACTAAAAATACAAAAAAATTAGCGGGGCGTGGTGGTAGGCTACCCGGGAGGCTGAGGCAGGAGAAAGGTGTGAACCCGGGAGGCAGTTTGCCGTGAGCCAAGATTGTGCCACTCTAGCCTGGGTGACAGAGTGAGACTCCATCTCAAAAAAAAAAAAAAAAAAAAAAACTAAAAAAAAGTTTCAACTTATTTTAAATGATTTTCCTAGAAAGAAATTATGATGTCCGCTGAGGTAGCTAGGTGGTATTATGGTTGACTTTTGTTATTTTTAAGACAGCTTCTGTATTTCTTAGGAGTTTTGCCGAAGAACATGGTATAGGGGAGAATATATAATATTCTCATACAGTTCTTAGGATGGGATAGACCTCTGCAACAAAATACTGGTTAACAAGAGAAAAACAAGTTTTAAGACATGTATCCCTTATATACACATGGGAGATACTCGGGGGAAGTGAGTAAATCTCTCCGAGGTGGCTTAAATACCATCATGTCCTGAAACAGAGGTAAAAAGGGTGTTGGGGAGACCTAGTTGTAATGAGATGACCAGGAAAATCACTGTAAGCAAAGTTAAACTTTGCCCTGAAGATTGATAGTTTTTAGTGATTTAAAGTCATATTTCTTTTGCTTGTACAGAGAGGAGATACCCGTAGAAATGGAGATTTCTACTACAGATGAAAATTCCTTTTATATAAGGGTGACTTCTCTGTATTATCCTGTGTTTGCTATTTCTGAAAATAATAAACTAAAAATAATCCTTATGCCAAAGAGTAATAATTTGGTGTGGCATGTTCTGAATCCCCACTGTTGGCATCCTTTCTTGATTAGCAAAAACCCAGGAACATTGTTGTAATAATGACTAAATTATTGTCACTGTCACATTTGTTAGTGTTAACTTTTTTTTTAATATAATTGCCATTAAATGTAAAAAGCAGCATCTTTCTAAGACACTCAAAATGTAATTTTGATACTACTTTTAAAAATAAGATGCTAAATTAATAGATAAGGTGGGTTTCCTCAGTATATTTTCATTCTAAACCATACACTAAAGTAGGGCTCAAGAGGAATTTAGAGTAAGAAGAGTTAGCTTTTGTATTCTACCTTTGTTCAGTATCACTGGGTTATCAATTTCTGCCTGTCTACCTAGTCATTCCCATCAGTTTTAAACATTTATACTGTTATTTCTTCCAAGTTCAGAAAAATCCCTCTCTTGACTCTCCCCATCCCATTCTAGCTACATACACCCTGATTTCTCTGCTTCACTTTATAAATAGAATTGCTGGAAGAATTGTCTGTGTCTCTTTTCTTTAACTCTTTTCCTCCAATTCTCTCCTAAATTCACTGCAGCTATCCTTTCCTCTGACCATTCATTCCTCTGAAATAGCTTTTGCAAGTCACCAGTGATGTCTGTTGAATGTTTTATTTGACCTAATAGCAAAGTTTGATTCAATTAATTACTCCCACTACCTTGATATACTTTTTTCACTTGGCATTCAGGATAGCTCACTCTTTTTTTTTTTTTTTTTGCCCTACACTGGCTGTTCTCTCATTCCCCTCTGCTGATTGCTCTTCCTCTTCTGAATCTCTTAAATTTGGAATGGCCCAGGGCCCATTTCTCAGATTGCTTATTTTATTCACTTCCTCAGTAATCTTGTTTAGCCTAATGGCTCTAACTAACATCTATATGCTACTGATTCCCAAATTTGTATCTCCAGTCCAGACATGTTTTGGAATTTTAGATTGCTGTATCCAACTAGGCACCCAACATTTCCGCTGGTATATCTTTACCAAGCATCTGTTGAGTAAGAAAGATTTCTTTCCTTACCCGTTATTAGGTTCATAGCTGAGGCACCTGTAACAGAAGACATTAACAAGAGAAAAGCGTACACATTTATTTAATGTAAGTTTTACATGACATGAACACTTTCAGAAATCAAGACCCAAAGAAACAGACACACCTGTGTATTTTAATGCTTTGATTTGATGAAAAGTGGACAGTGGTGTGGATGAATAATTAGACAAAGAGGATGATAAATGAAGGGCGGCTGATTAACCAAGGCCTTGTTTGTTGAGATTCTTTTCTGTGTCCCTGTGTGTTCAGGGATAAGGGCATTCCTTTCGTCCAGGTATAGGGTAGATACTTCTGGAATGAAGGGGTTTTTTTGTTTGTTTGTTTTGAGATGCAGTTTTGCTCTTCTTGCCCAGGCTGCAGCAGTGGCGCAATCTCAGCTCACCGCAACCTCTGCCTCTCGTGTACAAGCAATTCTCCTGTCTCAGCCTCCCGAGTAGCTGGGATTACAGGTGCCTGCCACCATGCCAGGCTAATTTTTTGTATTTTTAGTTGAGACAGAGTTTCACTATGTTGGCCAGGCTGGTCTCGAGCTCCTGACCTCAGGTGACCTGCCTGCCGTGGCCTCCCAAAATGCTAGGATTACAGGCGTGAGCCACCACGCCCCGTCAAAGGTTTTATGACTTACTTCAGAAGAGAAGTCTGACCACTTTTTACTGTTTCTGTTGCCACCCTGCAGGTCCAAACTGCCATCATGTCACCTGGATTAATATTGCCTCCTAATTGATCTCATCTTTGTTTCTTGATGGTGTGTTCTCAACACAGAACCACAATGATCCTTTTAAGAGGAAAATTAGATAATGATACTTCTCTTCCTAAAACCTTCCAGTGCCATCTAGGTATCAAAATACAGCTATAGGCACTATGGAATATTGGCTGTGATAGTCAGGATTGAGACAGCTAAATCTTAAGTCCTGTCTGGATTGCTTATTTGTGGGTATCTCCTTAGCTTACATTCTTACCTAGTCTTGCAGATACTTCCTCAATTTTGCCAAATCTCCTCATCACTCTCTGTTTATGGCAGGCCCTCCCACTTACCTACCCACTCTAGTCTCTGAACTTTTTGTCCTTTTTCCCTGCTTCCCTTTCCTCCCCACTTTTTTTTCCCCCGAGATGGGGTCTTGCTTTGTTGCCCAGGCTGGAGTGCGGTGGCATAGTCTCGGCACAGTACAGCCTCTGTCCCCTGGGTTCAAGCCATGCCTCAGCCTCCCAGGTAGCTGGGATTACAGGCATGTGCCACCAAGCCAGGCTAATTTTTGTATTTTTAGTAGAGATGGGGTTTCACGTGTTGGCCAGGCTGGTCTTGATCTCCTGACCTCAAGTGATCTGCATGCCAGAATAGCACATAGTAAGCTAGTAAGCAACTCGGTAAATAATTTGTTGAATGAAATTGGTGTATCAGGCTGGGCGCAGTGGCTTACACCTGTAATCCTAGCACTTTGGGAGGCTGAGGCAGGTGGATTGCTTGAGCCCCAGGAGTTCAAGACCAGCCTGGGCAACATGGCACAACCCCCTCTCTATAAAAAATAAAAATTAACCAGGCATGGTGGCTCACGCCTGTAATCCCAGCACTTTGGGAGGCCGAGGTGGGCGGATCACCTGAGGTCAGGAGTTTGAGACCAGCCTGGCCAACATGGTGAAACCTCATCTCTACCAAAAAATACAAAAATTAGCTGGGTGTGGTGGCACATGCCTGTAGTCACAGCTACTTGGGAGGCTGAGGCAGGAGAATTTCTTGAACTTGGGAAGAGGGGTTGCAGTTAGCTGAGATTATGCCACTGCACTCCAGCCTGGGTGAAAGAGTAAGACCCTGTCTCAAAAAAAAAAAAAAAAAAAAAAAAAAAAAAAAAAAAAGTCTGAACTGTGAGCCCTAGGGAAGGAAGGAAAAATAGAGAAAATTCCAAAGGTGAAAATGATTAAATTTAGGTGCAAACTTGGGTAAGAAATACAGACACTAAGAGACTGGAAAAGAGGTCAGTGTTGCAGAACTGGAATATCAAGGTGGTTTATATGAAGCAGATGTATGAAGCAGATGTTTAGGTCTTGAGCTGTGGCTGGTGGTGGGGGCTCATTTTGTCTGTGAGTGAATGCAGTGACTTGAATAAGAGAATAAATGGGGATTGAAGAAACCTTAGGGGAACGTCTGTATTCTAGCACTTTGGAGGAAAAAAAAGCAGCCATGACCATAGCAGTTGGGAATGTCAAAGAGGATGGGATTTTTTCCTGAGTCTGAAAGTTGGTCAAAATAGAGAGGTAAAAGGAGGAGAAAGGTGGTGGGAGGCAAAGGTACAAAAATAAGAAGAGTAAGTTTAATTTTATTTGCTTGCTAGGGTGGTTAAAAGTCTAATGAAATGGCTTTTTTTTTCTTTGCCTTTGCTGTTGAACAAAAAATTTAAGAATACCTAGGAACAATACATTTAATGCTGGTGAGGGTAAGTTAAGATAAGTGGTCTCAAATAGACATGGGAAGTATAAATTGCTGTAAACTTCCTGGAAAACACATTAACAGTAAGAACAAAAGACCTTAAACCTTTGATCCAGAAATTTCAAAATCCGAGACTGTGTCCTAAGGAAATACATACAAATCAGGGGTGTATGCAAAGATTTTGCTACTAGAATTCTTATTGGGGGTTTATTTACAGGAAAAAAAAAATGGGAAACACAAAAAGTCCTAAATGGAAAGTGATTAGATAAATCATGGTATATCCATATACTAGGATATTGTTGAGTCATTTAAAATTATTTTAAAGGTCCAAGTAATAGTTGTGAGGTAAAGTTATTTAGAAGAAGAAGAAGAAAAAAAAAAAAAACCAAGTGTAGATTACTAAAGCTAATGCAGTCCCAGTATCTTTGTGTGCATGCACTGCATGTGTGTGTGACACATAGTCAAAAGGCCAAGTCAGAATATTCACAGTGGCCTTCTGGCTGATAGATTATGGATGATTTTACTTTTCTTCATATGTTCTTATATTTAGGTTTCCAACAGTTTCTCTGATTTATAATTAAATAATTTAAGCAAAAAATTCCAATTAAAATTTATTGGATATAGTGATAGAAATTATTGGTAGAGAAAGGAGCTTTGGTAGATAGAGGATTTCATGGTTGAGAAGCTGCGGTGTGTGGAATGCCTTTTGGACAAGTTTTGTTTTGAAATTAAAAGGAAAGAGAAGGCCGGGAGTGGTGGCTCACGCCTGTAATCCCAGCACTTTGGGAGGCCGAGGCGGGCGGATCACAAAGTCAGGAGATGGAGACCATCCTGGCTAACATAGTGAAACCCCGTCTCTACTAAGAGTACAAAAAATTAGCCAGGCGTGGTGGCAGGCGCCTATAGTCCCAGCTACTTAGGAGGCTGAGGCAGGAGAATGGCGTGAACCCAGGAGATCATGCCACCGCACTCCAGTCTGGGCAAGAGAGCAAGACTCTGTCTCAAAAAAAAAAAAAGGAAAGAGAAGAGTTGAGCAGTCTGGTTGTGGAAGAGATTTCCTCCCCACCCCCCGATTCTGCTTTCTTGATACAGGATGGAGATTTGAGCATGTCAGTAGGAATCAGTCACTAGATAGGGAGAGACTGAAAAACGTCAGAAAGAAAAAAAAAATCCAGGGTAGTTAGGGGAACACTGCATAGAGGGAATTGGGAGTGAGAAGTGGAAGGAAGGCGATTCAACGTGCAAATTGAGTGACTATTCCTATATAGGAAAAGCTACTTTTAATCTTCAGTAAAAGGGGATATATAGAATATTTTTTAAGTGAGAGGTGTTTTGGGGACTTAATTCAGATGACTTTGACCATTTTAAAATGAAATGCATTTGCAGAGGGTGAGGAGTCAGGAATTGGGTTTGGATCTGAAGAAATAGGTAAAGTTTTGCAAGAGTCTCTGTGGGGAGAAATCAGATAGAATTGAGTCACCAGATATTTGAGAACCAATGGAGGTCTAGCTGAAGTTTGATGACATGAATTTGTAGTGAGCCAACTAGGAAGGTATGTTAAGTGACACATTTTCTTGTAGCATCTGCTGTCTGGAGGACAGAAAGCTGGTCATAAACTAGACCACATTGGTAAAGGCATTGACAAATTAGCTTTGAAATAATTAGCCAGGGTACAGAGTACATGTTGGGTGGATTAGAAATTTAGAATGAAGTCTTCTGCCGGGCGCGGTGGCTCAAGCCTGTAATCCCAGCACTTTGGGAGGCTGAGGTGGGCGGATCACGAGGTCAGGAGATCGAGACCATCCTGGCTAACATGGTGAAACCCCGTCTCTACTAAAAAATACAAAAAAAAAATTAGCCAGGCGAGGTGGCGGGCGCCTGTAGTCCCAGCTACTCGGGAGGCTGAGGCAGGAGAATGGCGTAAACCCGGGAGGCAGAGCTTGCAGTGAGCTGAGATCCAGCCACTGAGCTCCAGCCTGGGTGACAGAGCGAGACTCCGTCTCAAAAAAAAAAAAAAATAGAATGAAGTTTTCAAGTGGTGACAGTAAGGCGAAGAAGTTGCAGAAGAGGGGAATATTAGTTGGACAGGATGTACGAGTTTCAAGTGTATTATGGCGTGGCATGATTCAAGTGGCTTTGGTAGAAAGTAACTTGTGTCTAGGAAAGTGTAAAGGTAGATAGAGTAGGAGTCAGCAAACCTTTTGTGTAAAGGCCCAGACGGTAAATATTTTAGGCATTGTGGGTATATAGTCTCTGCAACAACTACTTAACTCTGCTATTATAGCATGAAAACAGTCAGAAAAAACCGTAAGAAATGAGCATGGCTGTGTTCCAATAAAATTTAATTTATGGACACTAAAATTGAATTTCTTGTCATTTTCACTTCACAGAATATCATTATTCTTTTGATTCTCCCTCCTACCCCCAATCGTTTAAAACGTAGAAACCCTTCTTAGCCGGAAGACCATGCAAAAACTGGCAACAGGTTGGATTTGTCTGGTATGCTGTAGTTTGCTAACCCCTAGGCTAGAATATTATTGTAAGGAGATCAAGATTTTAGATATAAAAGATAATGTTGGAGATTTTTTTTCTCTGAAATTGACTTGCCAGTATAAGGAAACCAAATTGCTTTTTAACATTTCAAAGCTGATCACATAAACTTAGGAGTACTAAGTGGTACATAAACCACAATTCCACAATGTATTGGTTAGCCAGGCTGAAATTAATCCTAAGGAATCTTTTTTTTTTTTTTTTGGAGACAGAGTCTTACTGTGTCGCCCAGGCTAAAGTGCAGTGGCCACGATCTCGGCTCGCTGCAACCTCTACCTCCTGGGTTCAAGAGTCTCATGCCTCAGCCTCCCAAGTAGCTGGGATTACAAGTGTGTGCCACCACACCTAGCTAATTTCTGTACTTTTTTTCTAGTAGAAACTTATATTGTGACATCCTTTTACTTTTACTTTTTTTTTTTTTTGAGACAGAGTCTCGCTCTCTCGCCCAGGTTGGAGTGCAATGGCGTGATCTCGGCTCACTGCAACCTCTGCCTCCCGGGTTCAAGTGATTCTCCTGCCTCAGCCTCCCGAGTAGCTGGGATTATTGGCACACGCCACCACCCCCGGCTAATTTTTGCATTTTTAGTAGAGACGGGTTTCACCATGTTGATCAGGCTGGTCTCGAGCTCCTGACTTTGTGATCCGCCCACCTCAGCCTCCCAAAGTGCTGGGATTATAGGTGTGAGCCACCGCACCCAGCCCACATTGACATTTTTATAGAAATGTTAAGTCTTTTAATTCTGTTTTTGAGACAGGGTCTTACTTTGGTCACCCAGGCTGCAGTGCAGTGGCATGACCACAGCTCACTGCATTCTCAGCCTCCCAGGCTCAAGCAATCCTCCCACCGCACCTTACCAAGCAGTTGTGACTACAGGTGCATGCCATCACACCCGGCTAATTTTTAATTTTTTTATAGAGAAGGAGTCTCACTTTGTTGCCGGGCTGATCTTGAACTCCTGGCTTCAAACATTTCTCCCACCTCAGCCTCTGAAAGTACTGGAATTACAGGTGTGAGCCACCGTGATGGGTCTCATCTTTTCTGTTTCCAATTGTCCACATCCACATTTTTCTGTTGGGTTATCAGTATTTTTCCTTTTTGGTTTGTACCTTTTTTTTTTTCTTTTTTTTTTGAGACGGAGTCTCACTTGTGGCCCAGGCTGGAGTGCAGTGGCGTGATCTCGGCCCACTGCAAACTCTGCCTCTTGGGTTCAAGCAATTCTCTGCCTCAGCCTCCCGAGTAGCTAGGATTGCAGGCACCTGCCACCACGGCCAGCTAATTTTTGTATTTTTACTAGAGACCAGGATTCACCATCTTGGCCAGGCTGGTCTTGAACTCCTGACCTTGTGATCCACCCGCCTCGGCCTCTCCAAGGGCTGGGATTACAGGCATGAGCCTCCGTGCCTGGCCATATTTTTTTATTTATTAAGAAACTACTTCCTTTCTTACGATCAGTCACAAATATTTGTTTCCAGTTTTTTGTCTTTTGACTATTTAAAGTCATTTTTGATGGTGTTAAACTTTATCATCTTTTTTTTCCTTTTGTTAGATTTTAGGTTTTAATGCCGTAGTTGGGAAGGCCTTCCCTGTTCTGTGATTATAAACTAACTTTCCTCTTCTTTAAAAAAATAATGGTTCTATAGTTTCATTTTCTACATTTGAATATTTGACCCATTTGGAATTTATCATGGTGTAAGATGTGAAGAGCAGATTCAGCTGTTTTTCCTACATGTTTACCTAGATATCCCAACACCTTAATTTTTTGAATAATCTATCTTTTTCCCACCAATGTGAAATGCCGCCTTTATTATAAACTAAATACCTGGATACATTTGTAATAAAAGTGTTGTTTCAAATCAGTTCAGTGTTTCTCATTCATTCACCAGTAATGAGTGACAGTGCCGCATTCTTGCCAGTATTTGGTAGTGTTGGTGTTTTGGATTTTGGCCATTCTGATAGATGTGTAGTGGTATCTTGTTTGAATTTTGAGTTTCCTAATGACATACGATGATGAGTTTTTCATATGCTATGTGTATATCTTCTTTAGTGAGGTGTTTATTCAGGTCTTTTGCCCGTTTTTTAATTGGATTGTTTTCTTATTGTTGAATTTTAAGAGTTTCTCTCTCTATATTTTTATATATGTGTGTGTGTGTGTGTATGTGTGTGTATATATATATATATATATTTTTGGGACAGCGTCTCCAAAGGTTGGAGTGCAGTGGTGCAGTCTCGGCTCACCACAATCTCCGCCTCCTGGGTTCAAGCGATTCTCCTGCCTCAGCCTCCCACGTAGCTGGGATTACAGGCATGTGCCACCACACCCAGCTAATTTTTATATTTTTAGTAGAGACGAGGTTTCGCCATGTTGGCCAGGCTGGTCTTGAATGCCTGACCTCAGGTGATCCACCCACCTCGGCCTCCCAAAGTGCTGGGATTACAGGCATGAGCCACCATGCCTGGCCTATATTTTGGATAAGTTTATCGAATAGGTTTTTGCAAAATAGAATTTTTTTTTAATGTGGTACTAGATTCTGTCATAAATATTTAGTTTTTTCTGATACAAAGAGATTATTCACTGTAGATTTTGAAATAAGGTTAATAAGTTGTTACAGTAATCAAAACTTGGAAAAGTTGAAAAAGTGTATGAAGCGTGAAAAAAAAAAGTGTATGAAGTGAATAGCACTGATTAGAACCTCACATACAAAAATACTGATTTTTTTTTTTTTTTTTTTTTTTTTTTTTTTTTTTTTTTTTTTTTTTTTCTTTTTTGAGACAGAGTCTCGCCGTTCGCCCGGGCCCTGGTAGTGCAGTGGCCAGATCTTCATGCTCACTGCAAGCTACGCTCCCGGGTAACGCCATTCCCTGCTCTCAGCCTTCCCGCAGTAGCTGGGATCTACAGGCGCTCAAGCCAACCTCGCCCGGACAGCTTTTTTTGTATTTTTTTAGTTAGAGACGTGGGTTTACACGTGTTAGCCAGGATGGTTCAACTCCTGACTCGTGATCCGCGCCGTCCGCCTCCAAAGTGCTGGGATTACAGGCTGGAGACCACCGGCCCGGCCAAAATACCTGGATTTATCATCAGTAAAATCCATTCATTTCAGGGTACCTTCATTGATGGTGCCCCTTCAAAACTTAGAATTATTCATACCTTGGCCGGGCGCGGTGGCTCAAGTCTGTAATCCCAGCACTTTGGGAGGCCGAGACGGGTGGATCACGAGGTCAGGAGATCGAGACCATCCTGGCTAACACGGTGAAACCCCGTTTCTACTAAAAAATACAAAAAACTAGCCGGGCGAGGTGGCAGGCGCCTGTAGTCCCAGCTACTCGGGAGGCTGAGGCAGGAGAATGGCGTAAACCTGGGAGGCGGAGCTTGCAGTGAGCTGAGATCTGGCCACTGCACTCCAGCCTGGGCGGCAGAGCGAGACTCTGTCTCAGAAAAAAAAAAAAAAAAAAGAATCATTCATACCTTGCAAACACTGAGAAACTGCTTTATCTCCTTTCAGAAGTGGAGACCAGAAGTATTTATAAACTCTAGCAGATAGTCAAGAGGAAGAGAAGGCTATAAATTTGACCTGTACTGGTCTAAGACCTCATCAGTATTGATCGTGGTAATTCAGTAGAAGAGAGAGGATAGGCTAGACAGAAGTATATCAATATGCAATTTATTGAGTGTTTGTTCAGCAAATAAAAGGTACAGAATGGAGTGGAGATATGTAGCCTATTTAATGGAAGTAACTAGCATGCTTGAGCCAAAGGTAAGTGAGTGGAAATGGTAAGATGCAGAACTAAGCAATGTGTGTGCACCAATTATGGACCCCTAAGGAAGGGATGGAGACCAGAGGGATTACTGGAAATGCCTGTCAGGTTTTAATTAACTCTTGGCAGTAATCCCCTATAGCTCCTAAGATACTGCTAATATGACTGTGCTGTATCTGCTATACCTCCTGCTGCTGCCACAACCACCGCCACCTCCAAAGCTCTCTAACTTACCTGAATTGAGACCAGAGCACCTTAGCCTTCCTTTGCAGACCTTAATGTTTGTGGAAGGTCACATGGGAGGAGGTGGGGAGAAGATACAGGTTATTTTGCCCGCTAATATTTTATTTTATTTATATATCTTATATTTTTTTGAAACAGAGTCTCGCTCTGTTGCCCAGGCTGGAGTGCAGTGGCACAGTCTCCACTCACTGCAATCTCCTTTTCCCTACTGGGTTCAAGGGATTCTTGTGCCTCAGCCTCTCGAGTAACTGGGATTACAGGCACACACTACCACACTTGGCTAATTTTTGTATTTTTAGTAGACGGGATTTCACCATGTTGGCTAGGCTGGTCTTGAACTCCTGACCTCAAGTGATCCACCTGCCTTGGCCTCCCAAAGTGTTGGGATTACAAGTGTGAGCCTCTGTGCCTGGCCTATATAGATGGTTTTCCTTATAAACTGTTTCTTTTGATTCTCTATGGTAACTCTAAGGTAGTCAAGTAAATTATTGTTATTCTCATATTTGTAATGAGAAAGGCAGAGCTAGGGCTTGAATTTGGTTCTTTTGAGTGAGATACCAAGGTTCTGTTTGTTTGTGACAGAGTCTTGTACTGTCTCCCAGACTGGAGTGCAGTGGTGCAATCTTGGCTCACTGCAGCCTCTGCTTCCTGAGTTCAGGCAATTCTCCTGTCTCAGTCTCCCGAGTAGCTGAGACTACAGGTGTGTGCTACCATGCCCACAAATAATTTTTGTATTTTTAGTAGAGATGGGGTTTCGCCATGTTGGCCAGGCTGGTCTCAAGTGGTTTGATCGCTACAGCCTCCCAAAGTGCTGGGATTACAGGTGTGAGCCGCTGTTCCTGGCCCCAAGGTTCATTTTAAATATTGGGTCTGACTGTGTGCAGTGGCTCATGCCTGTAATCTCAGGACTTTGGGAGGCTGAAGACAGGTGGATCACTTGAGGTCAGGAGTTCGAGACCAGCCTGGCCAACATGCTGAAACTCACTTCTACTAAAATTACAAACAAATTACCCTATTCAACATGCTGAAACCCTATCTCTACTAAAAATACAAAACAATATTTGTATTTTTGTATTCGGCTCAAAAAGTGAGCTGAAATTGCACCACTGCACTCTGACCTGGATGACAGAGTGAGACTATCTCAAAAAAAATTTTTTTTCAAGTAAATAAAAATTAAATATTTGGTCTGGGTAATGGTTATTTCATGTGCCCAGAAACCTTCAGAATATAAAGCTATCTTGTAGAGCAGTGGTCCCCAACCTTTTTGGAACCAGGGACTGGTTTTGTGGACGACACTTTTTCCACAGACAGTGGATGGGGGTTGGGGTTTTGTAGTGAAACTGTTCTGCCTCACATCATCAAAGCATTAGTTAGATTCTCATAAGGAACACACAACCTAGATCCCTCGCATGCACAGCTTACAATAGGGTTCGCGCCTCTCTGAGAATCCGGTCTGAGAATCTCTGACCGGAGGCGGAGCTCATGCCGTAATGCTCACTCCCCACTCCCCTGGCTGCTCACCTCCTGCTGTGTGGCCTGGTTCCTAACAGGGGGTGAGGGACACTTGTTATTGATCATAAAGGTTACGGAAGTCTGATTTGTGTATCAGTAATTATCACACTTTGGGTCTCGGGGACTTATTTATACTTATTTGAAGATCCCAAAGAGCTTTTGTTTACATAGGTATGTCTATCAGGATTTGCCATATTAGGAATTAAAACTAAGAAATTTAAAAAACATTAATTTACTTTAACATAAACTCATTTATGGTAACATAAGTAAGGTTGCTCTTTTCCATAACAGACAGCTGTTTTCATAAATTTTTTTAAGTTTGAGGAGTGGCATTGTTTTACATAGCTAGAAATATTGTTGATACCTGTTTGACTTACAGAAGACAGCTGGATTCTCCTATATGCTCCTGCATTTAGTCTGTTGCTGTTACATTGTTTTGTTGAAGCGTATGAGACAGCCTCATAGATGTGTAGTTTGAAAAGGGACTAGTATTTTAACAGCTTTTTTGCAGATTCTTATGGACCTTCTTTCATGCTAAACAAAATTGAACAAGTGGTACTTTCTAAAGAAGAGTCAGAGAGTCTAGGAAGTGTCGAACCTTTTGTTGAATTGAAGGTGATCGTCAAAAACACCAAAACGTTCATGTATTTTGTAGTAATTCTCTGGGTATTTGTATTAGACTTGGTAGGTTTTTAGTTTGAGAGGAATAGGGGTGAGATGATGTCACTAAGCTCGTTGGAAAATGGGAGAGTTTTCTGATGTGGGGACTTCTTTGTGGAAAATAGTTATTACTTCAAATGTACAAAGGAACCTGGTGAACTCCTCTATGACTCCTATCTACAAGAAGTCACCAAACTTGTATCTTTGTGGCCGGGGAGAAATAAAGCAAGCAGCAGGTGACAAGCAGGATCAGAAGACCATCATTTTGGAGGAAAGAATTCTAAGGAAGAAGGATGGTAGTGGTGATACATATTACCTAACAGAGAAATGCAGAATACCTGCTGTACTTCATATGACCCAGGTTTTGAGGGAAGATAAATTACTCCCTGTAAAAAGAGATGCTAAGTACTACAGACTATTATAAATGATAGCTAATTAGGGGTGTTTGACTAATCTGTATTCTAATATCCTAATTTAGATTGGCAACTTCTTCTCATATCTGAGTATTGGGAGCTCCATTAATACATGGTGGTGTTCTTTTTGTCAGTCTGTAGGTATATTGTTAGAGCCATGCAGTGACCATGGTGATAGTGAAGATGGCTGTCTTGAGAGGTAAGCATTTTTTCTTGTTTCTAATTAATCATTTTGAGAATTGGAGCACTTCACAGATTTTTGAGGTGAATTTTTTAGATGAATATCCATTATAAACATATAGTTTAGATAATCTTAAACAGCCTTCTTGTTATAATGGTAGACATAAAGGATATTAAATACCCATAAATATTTGGATTTATGCAGGTTCAGACAGACAGTAGTTGTAACTTGGAAAACATTCAGAGGGAAAACAGCCTTTTGGAGACATTTAAATCTTTCAGTTGATTGTGGAACAATTGGGAATTTACTGATACTCTGAGTATACCTGTCAGTGAGTTAATTCATGGTCTTGTAACTGTGTATAACTAACTGAGAGATACTGTATTTGATTCAACAAATAGGTGTAGGATGTTTTTCTTCCTCTTTGAATTTATCCTTGGTGTGTCTCAATATGTCTCAATACACTGTTAGGCGGCTGGTGCTTTTTTAACCTCTTTGGCTGGCTATAATGGTAGAGAAATACTGGAGGCAACGAGTATTTCAACTAAATGTGGAGTCTCAATAGATAGCCTCTTTGGGTAGAAGCTTTCTGGAATGTTTTAAGTCACAGAATAAGATTTGGGTTCTTGTTACCCTTTGCATCAGTCTTCAAGATGCTGCCAAAAAGTATAACTTAGAAAGGTGACTTGAGATTCTGAAAATACTTCAGTAATGAAGTTGCAGACTAGATTGTAAATATTGAGAGATCCCAAACAGCATACTAATTTACTGACAGCCTGTTGGCCAGGACATATTTGTATTCCATTGTTTCTTTTAATTATAAGTAGGAAGCCTATTCTTTAAGGGTAAGTAAATTCTTTGGAGCCATGTCTCTGGAGCCTCCCCATACTCTGAAGGTCCACAGATTTCCTGCTTATAGCAGTTCCTTGTGCTTCCTTTCAGGAGGCAGGAATCATCCTCTTCCAGCCCAGGGAGTATTGGAGCTATGGGCTGAAGATGTAAGATTAACAGCATTAACAGGCACCCCCAGAATGATGACATCTGGATTTGGTAGAACAATAAGGAGCCATTTAGTGAGGATTCTTCTGTTGTTGTTGTTGTTTTGTTTTGTTTTTTGTTTTTTTGGTTTTTTTTTTAAAAAGCTCTTTCCTCTTCAACTTCATCTGTGTATAAGTTAGCAAACTGGTTTTTAGATCCAAAGAGTACCTTGGTTAGGTGAATTACATTTTGTTTGTTTAACATTCATGTTTCTCAAATGTAGGTGATTAGGTCTTTTAGGTTGCTAAGGTAGTATTTACTCATCCTACCATTTGCTCCTACTCTAAGCAAAGGAATGCCTTTAAGCTTATCAGAGCATTTAGTTCATTTCTTATGCTCAGCAAAAATAAGGTAATTATCTGTATGAGAAAATGACTTGCCATATTTAGATCAAGGCATGTCTCCTGAGTGCATACTCTGTTATGACCAGTTAGAAGTGACATCTTGATGTGTCATTGTAAATTGCCACAGTGCCTTTGGGGAAAAGAAGTTTTCCCCAGTAGGCATATTGATAATCCACTGTATATTAGCAGGTGCTTTCTTGACTGGTAAAATAAGTACAGATCACTTACGACAGCTTGCTATAACACTTGTTCTAAATAAGGGTTAGTTTTTCTGGGGAAATTAAAGGTGGACTGAAATTTTTAAAAATTTCCTTTTAGTATGTTACTGTTATGTTTTGAGGAGGGAAAGGTTTAGAAGTAGTAACCTTCTTTGATTGGAAGTAGTAACCTTGTGATAGAATACAGTTAGGTTTAAAGTAAAAGACATAGTGTCTTTTTTTAAAAAAATAAAGTCTCCTTTGAAAGTCTCCAGAATGGAGAGAATAGAGCTGTGTATTTGGTTAAAACATTTATTTTATAAAATCTTTATTATACATTCTTTTGGGTTTCTACTTACTGTGGATTTTAGTTTTCATTTTATAAAGGTTTTTCTTTTTTGCTGTGGTTTATGGGGTGGAGTAGGGATTGTTACTTGATTTTTCTAAACCTGAAGTGATTCTGTGGATCTTTTCAGTATTGTGTGATTTTTCAGATATAGGGCTCCAAAGAATGGGCATATGTCCAGTTGGCATTTTCTCCTCGCACATTGTAAATGCTAACTGTGTGGTGGAGTAGAGTAATCTAGGTAAGAAATATATAATGATAGTAGGCTTTTTATTCTTAATATACTAACAACTTTACTTGTATTTTTAGGGAAGAATGTTTGTTATTTGACAGTGATAAATTGTCACACTTGATTCTGGTAAGAACTATTTTTTATCTTAGTCTTTAAAAACTTGCCTAGGTTTAAACTGTCTGTTATGTCTGGTCTTTTACGTGGGTTAGCTAGGTTTAAAGATTTAAATATAAATACTCTTATCAAATATTTTACAGTTAAACAGCAACTTAATTTGCCACTTTTGGCTACAAGAGACTTGGTTATGAAAACACTTTCCTGAATTTGGAATCCAAACTTGTCTTCCAATAAGACATATTCTAAAACTGCATGTTTATATTTGAAAATAGTTTGCACAGTGGGAATGGGATAGTCGGCTGTATAGGCACAATAAACTAATGAAGACTACACATGGATATGTGCTGGATGTGTTTAAGCTGGGTGTGAAAAGCTTCCGTCGTTGTGAAATGTATTCTTTATTTTAAAATACAGGATTCTAGTAGCAAGATATGTGATTTGAATGCCAACACTGAATCAGAAGTACCAGGAGGTCAAAGTGTTGGTGTTCAAGGTGAAGCAGCATGTGTTAATATTCCACATTTAGATCTGAAGAATGTTTCCGATGGTGATAAATGGGAAGGTAATTTTACCCACACACATTATTTTCCTGATAATGTTGTTTGTAAGTGAAATTACCCTAAGCGATGATAACACTACAGCCCTTTTCTGGATAACCTTATTCATCTTGATCTTCTGTTCTCCCTTTCATATAAGATAAGTAAGTGGGTGTTTTTAGTGAAACACACTGAGATTTTGGGGCAGCATCTCATATGAACTAGAAGTTCTTATCTGATCCATCAACAGCTTTGAAAATGGATGTTAGAGCTGATTTTTTTAAAAAGTCACCCAGCATACGTTTTTGTTAATAGTTAAATCAAGTGCTATCTCCCAGTCTTTGAAAGCCTAGTATGTTACGGCTTAGAGATCTCACCAGTTTAAACAGAGGGTGTATAATTTCCTTGTCCTTAGAATCATCAGCAGTACATTTTTGAAAATGACCTTCAAGGGTACTTCTAAACAAATATTGTACCATATTCCTGTTATCTCTGTCTTAGGTTATGAAGGTATGGTGCAGGGTACTCTAAAAATTTACACAAAGGGGAGAAGTTAAAATTTAACAAGCAAACAACATGGGTATATGCACGTCTCAAAACTCAGCAAATACATAGATTTTTGTGTTTCTTTGTATATAAAGTTCTCTTTTTACTTCAAGAGAATAAAAAACTGTAAACAAATGCTGAATTCAATGGATGATTTGCATACTGGAGTATTTATGGGGAAATTTACTGATACCTGCAGTTTACTCTGAAATCCGTGAAAAAAATAAGATGGTTAATGGGATGGATAAATGTTAAAAAGCAAGTATAGTAGAATGTTAATGGTAGATTGTGATTGATATATGGATATTCAGTGTAAAGTTCTTTCAATTTTGCTATGTATTTGTAAACTTTCAAATAAAATGTTCAGTGGGGGTGGGAAACAAGCAATAAATTTGGATCTAGGAGTTTTTCTGGATTATACACCTTGGTAAAGAGACAATGAGATAACTCAAGAATCTTAAGCAGAGTTACATATTCATTCACTTGGATGAAGATGCCTGGGTTCTGTCACCTTTGGCAAGTTATCTGTTGACATATGCTGGCAATAACAGGAATTGTAATGCCAGTGCCATGGACTCCTTTTGGCCCTGTAAGTGTACTCACCTGATTGCAGATCGCAAATGGAGTGTGTGTGGATCTTTTTTTTTTTTTTTTTTT
>NW_016804399.1:28843-33186 GCF_001698545.2 Rhinopithecus bieti
TTTTTTTTTTTTTTTTTTTTTAAGGTCTAGGCATTTTTTTTTTTAAGAGCCCCATCCAAGTCATTGTCTGTGCCAATTTTTATTGCTGTCTCCTCCCCAGCCTCCTTTTTATATAGGTCTAGATGTTTGGCATGCCCAGTGGCATATTATCTGTTTTAACTTAGACTAAATTAGGAAGTTGTCTTTCATTTGCTTTGTTCTGGGTTATTCAGGACATCTGGAATTTATGAAGATGCTTCCCAGTGTTAGGGGATATGTTAGCATACTGGTGGCAGTTGAAGATTAAATGTTCTTTTTTGTTATTTATTGTGGCTGAAATAAAAGGAATGGTGGTCGACAGAGCATCCCTTGGAGCATTGCTAGGAAATGAGTCTTCAAAGGAAGCAGCTGGGATTCTGATAAAGCACTTTTGTTTCTTCCTGTTAGAAGATGCAGATAAATAGTTCTGTATGATCTTTGGCCTGGGAGTCCTGATTACATTTTAAACATAGAAGAACAATTGTTTTTCATTGTGTGAAGAGAATGGACCTTCTCTGTCTAACTTCAGTGTTCTTGAGTCTCCCTGAAAGAGAACCTGATACTGGACTTTTTTTTCCATGTCAGAATCCAGCACCTATACCTTGGTATAGATAAAGGAGGTAACCTGTAGGCTGCGGATGCCTGATTTTCAGTGCCTGAGCTGTCCTGGTTCAACAGCCTAAACAAGTCTATGTAGGTCTCCTACTTGCTCTTCCAGAAATAGGGGTCTGCGACTTTCAGAAAGCCAATGGTTACAGACACCAGAGTGAACTTCCCAGCCATAAACTATGCATGTGCTTTGTAGAGTGGCTGTTTGTAGACCATGTTGTTTCTTCTAACTTTGTCACTAATGCAAACATTGATTGATTTTCCACAATTAGGAGTTAGGATATTCTTTTTTTTTTTTTTTTTTTTTTTTTTTTTTTTTTTGGAGATGGAGTTTTGCTCTTGTTGCCCAGGCTGCAGTGCAATGGCATGATCTCACCTTAGCGCAACCTCTGCCTCCCAGGTTCAAGCAATTCTCCTGCCTCAGCCTCCCGAGTAGCTGGGGTTATAGACATGTACCACCATGCCTGGCTAATTTTGTATTTTAGTAGAGATGGAGTTTCTCCATGTTGGTCAGGCTGGTCCCAAACTCCCGACCTCAGGTGATCTGCCCGCCTTGGCCTCCCAAAGTGCTGTGATTACAGGCGTGAGCCACCATGCCCGGCCAGGAGTTAGGATATTCTAAATGAGAAAGTCTTATTTATTTAAGAGACCAACTTACTTTAGACCCTGGATACCTCGGAATCAGACATGCTTTGTTTGATGTGACTCTTTGTAGAGAAGTGGGATGACTCCAAATAGAGCCCTATGTCACTATTCCTAAGTATATGGTTTTTATTTTGTTTTTTCCTCAAAGGATAAGAAAAATAGTCAGCAGAATGCAGTAGTTAGCAAGCAGGTAGCACATGACTGTCACCAGTATGAATTTGTAGCAGCTGTTCACAAAGTTTTGACTTTTAATGGAAGTGGATACCATCTTCAGATTCTCTCCTGCTAACTCTGGAATGAAATGCAGTAGAATTTTTTCAAAGAGCAAACTAAGGGAGATTTTTTTCTTTGAAATCATTTATACTGAAAAGCTTCAAACAGTGCCTGCTTAAGAATTTCCATTTTTTCAGTTTTATGTTTGAGTTAATAGCGCTACTTTGAGTTTCCCCGCCCCCTTTTTTGCATTGTTTGCTGAAATGGAAATGTTATGTTTATGTTTGTTAAAATCTAGTTAGTAGTTATTTCTTTTAATAAAGTTTTTGAACAGAATGCCTAACTGGTTTTAGGGAAATGTTTTTGGTATCTTTGGCTTTGTGTTATGTGTATGGTTTGTTCTGACTGTGCCGTGTGTTCACTTTAGTATTTTTTGCCATTTTTTCCATTTTATTAGCGTCATGCCCTATCACTTTTCCCCTCATTGATTTCAAAACAATGCATCTGCAGAGAGATGGGGAGGGTAAGTATGGTTCACCATAGTTTAGTTTTTTTGCCTTTTTATGGTTCACTTTGTTTGTCTTTTTATTAAGCCCTTCTCCTGCTGTCCCCATATCTTAGGAAAACTGTTCTGGGTTCAAAGTGAACCCAGAAAAAATTGCTGTTACTTTTGTCTTTTCTTAAAATAGGATATTTCTCATAAAATGTTTACTACCAGTTACTTATTTGCTGGGACACAGGTACAAGGGTTGCTTTGAAAATCACTTTATTGTTGGGTTTATTGTGGGATTGCACGCTTTGTACCTAATTTTTAATTCTCAGATTGATCTGGGCTTCAAAAACAAACTAAATTATGTTATTATTTTGAAAGGAAAGGTAATGCTTTAAATTGCTAATGCCTAAAGTTAAATTACTAAAGCAGCAATCTTAGCTACTGTGTGAGGAAAAAGAAAACATCACTCTTGAATTTTGACACTGTCAAGCCCTCTTTGCATTCATTTTCACTATTGCTAATAGCCAATAGCATCAAAATTTTAAGTGTAGTTATTTAAAAAGCTGCCGGGTGTGGTGGCTCACGCTTGTAATCCTAGCACTTTGGGAGGCAGGTGGATCACTTGAGTCAGGAGTTCGTAACCAGCCTGGCCAACGTGGTGAAACCCCATCTCAACTGAAAATACAAATATTAGGCATGGTAGCAGGCTCCTGTAATATCAGCTACTAGGGAGGCTGAGGCAGGAGAATCGCTTGAACCCAGGAGGCAGAGGTTGCAGTGAGTCAAGATCGCGCCACTGCACTCCAGCCTGGGTGACAGAGCGAGACTCCAGCTCAAAATAAATAAATAAATAAATAAAAAGATAATGTGTAGATGGCAATTTTTTTTTCCCTCCTTTACTTAATTTCGTATTTGGGGTATATTTGTGGATTGTGTGTATGGTCTGTATGTGTTCTGTATGTAATCAAATATTATATTTGCAAAGACATTGAATGTATTAACATAGCTTTCACTTGAGGGCATACAGGATAACTGCTGTAAAGTAAATGTGCTTAAGAAGGCCTAGTGCTATTAAGTTTTGTCTTAGTAACACTGTTGGGTATTATTAAAATATATATTATACATAGGAATCCTGTAACAGAAGATAACCGTCACAGTTTAATATTAGAGGCCAGGTGCTGTCAGGTGAATTAGCTCCTCCTTTTGGGAATGTTAGAATTCTTCTAAAGTCAGAGAGCTCCATTTGGTGAGTGTTCTGTGTAACATGGGGAGCAGCTCCCACTTTGTCTTAATATAACTATTTGACAGTGAGGGACAGGTCATACACCTGGCATCATTTGGCTTTTAAGTTAAATTTCTAAGAAAGAACTTCAGTTCTTGCTGTTTCTAGTTTTCCCCTACTTGAAAAGTAACATTTGTAAATAAAACATCTTTAGAAAAGTTCAGAATTACATTAAATAACATCTTTAGAATTAAATTGGGTTTAAAGAGCTTGACAGTGTCCTTTCTTGCTTTGCCACTGGGTTCAGAAATTTAAATTTATATGGAAATAGAACTCTGGGTTGGGCACAGTGGCTCATGCCTGTAATCCCAGCACATTCGGAGGATCACTTGAGCCTAGGAGTTCAAGACCAGCCTGGCCAACATAGTGAGACCTCGTGTCTACCAACAACAAAAAAAGAAAATTAGTCAGGCATAGTAGCAAGCGCCTGTAGTCCCAGCTGCTTGGGAGGCTGAGGTGGGAGGATTGCTTGAGCCTAGGAGGTCGAGGCTGCAGTGAGCCACCATCATGACGCTGAACTCCAGCCTGGGCAGCAGAGCGAGCCCTTATCTCAAAAAAAAAAAGAACTCTGGGCTAAAAATTGAAGCTTGAATAATTTTAAACTATAGTAGGCTTTATGAAGACATATATGTATATATAAAACGCTATGTAATGGTATGATTTAAGGAACACATAGCTGATATTTTGTGACTTTTTTCCCATGTGGAATCAAGAGACCCATGATACTATTCTTTGTGTTTTTTTATAGAGCCATTTCCTGCTTTTAAGTCTTGGCAGGAGGACTCTGAGTCTGGAGAAGCTCAGCTGTCCCCACAAGCTGGAAGAATGAATCATCACCCCTTGGAAGAGGACTGTCCTCCAGTATTATCACACCGCAGTTTAGATTTTGGGCAAAGCCAACGTTTCCTACATGATCCAGAAAAGTTGGATTCCTCATCTAAAGCACTGTCTTTTACTAGGTATATGATTTTTATGTACTTACAAGAGGCAATTCCTATTATATACCCAAGTCTTTTGAGATATTTAGTCTTCCAGCATGGGCTTCAATAGTGACACTCCATCTCAAAAAAAAAAAAAAAAAAA
>NW_016804399.1:33607-86916 GCF_001698545.2 Rhinopithecus bieti
AAAAAAAAAAAAAAAAGAGATTTAGTCTTCTAGACATAGAATTCAGAGCTTTCTCCCTGATATAGAGCACGTTTTGTAACTTTTTTTTTTTTTTTGACCCTGCTGAGTTCATTGAGGTGTAGTGTTTGAAGTTTGTTCTCAAATAGACATTTTCTCATGGTGTATTATTCATTTATTTGTGTATTCATCGCTGAAATACAGAGCTCTGTAAAGGAAGCAGCAGGTGGTGCTGAGCAGTTCCTAATCTTTTTTAATCAAAGCTTTAAATGGATCTGAATGTCAAAAACTTTGCTGTGCAGTTTGAACAATTACAAGAGCTCTGAGCTGCTAGGTATCCTTTTATTTTCTGCCTTTGTCCAAACCAGTTTTAAATGATTCCAAACTGTTTGCATCACCACTTGTATAAGCTAAATTTGTGGTCTGTAATATTACAGTGTTTCTTTATACTACCTGTCCTTTAGTGTTAGGGACTTATTTTTACCTTTAAGATTTATTGCTAATAGTGTTATGTCAGGGCATTTTAAGAGATACAGTGTTGGTACTTGAAAATTTAACTAACTGTTGGCCTTTTGTTTTAATTCAGAATTCGAAGATCATCCTTTAGTTCAAAAGATGAAAAGAGAGAAGACAGAACACCTTATCAGTTGGTCAAGAAACTTCAGAAGAAAATCAGACAATTTGAGGAACAGTTTGAAAGGGAAAGAAATAGCAAGGTAGGTCTGTGGCATTCCCCAGAGTGAGCTAAATCTAATATTAGAACCTAGAGGAGTGTTTTTCAAGAGCCTTAGTTTAGATCTGTGTGAGAAAGGTAACAAATCTGAGATGCCCAGAGGAACAGTGATCATGTAGATCTGAGATTATATAACTCCTCAGTCTCCTGACTTCCAGGTCAGTATTCTTGCCATTTGCACCGTGGCATCTTTTTATTTCCATTGGCAAAGCAGCTTTCAGAATTTTTAAAGCAAATACTTTTACATTGACAAATCGTGTTACTGCTATTTCTGCTCTTATAAAAAACCACAAGTACCAAGTGGGGAGGAGAGGGAGTTTGTGAGGGATGAAGTGGAGGAGGGAAAGAGAGTTTTAATAGTTAGAACATGTGAAATGGAAAGAGTCCTATACTTGGAGTCAGAAGACCCATATTCAAATCTGGCTTCTGCCAGTTACTAGACCTTACCTTGGGAGAACTTGACATAATATCCTGCCCTATCTAATTAAAATAAGATGAAATGAGAATTGAGTAGTCTTTGCTGTGGGAACTGTAAAATACTATTTGGACATAAATTAACATAACTGTTGCTTATCACAAGTGTCAGTGATTCTGCTCCATAATTTTTCAGCCCTCCTACAGTGATATTGCTGCCAATCCAAAGGTATTAAAATGGATGACAGAGCTTACAAAACTGCGGAAGCAAATTAAAGGTACATTATGTGCCATTTTGTAATATATTTGCAGTTAAAAAAATTTTTTTTATATTAATGTCTGAGAATTACAACTTTTGATAATTTTAAATCTTGGGCACTGTTTGACAAAAATGAGAGTTACCTTTTTTTCTTTTATTACGGTCAAAATTGCATACTGTAGTATTGTGTTATAGTACAGTAGTTCTGTATTATATTTTAAATGTCTTTTTTGTGTTTTATTAGTAACATCTTTTGAAAGATACCTGAGATTGTATATTCATAAGTGAACTGATGTTATAAAGTTTATCTGAAATATATTTCAAATATTAAGCAGCTTTGAGTTGTGGTGGATATTTCATTAAGATTTTTTGGTGATATTTTCATCTAAGACTAAGAAAGTCTAATCACAGTGACTCGTTTATACCACAAAGACTAAATTGTAACTCTTGAATGATAAACCAGGCATTGCATTTCTAGGTGTCAAACTAGTATAGTGATTGTTGAAGTATATTTGTGGATGTTTAGTGAGTATGTGTTTTAATAATTATTACTTTTAAAATTATGCAAAATAGGGGTTTATTATCTGGAGCATCACTTTGGTTTATTCATTTAAATTTACTCAATAAAGTTTTATTTTATTTTTATTTCTTATTTTTTTGAGACAGAGTCTCACTCTGTTGCCCAGGCTGGAGTTTAGTGATGCCATCTCAGCTCACTGCAACCTCTGCCTCCTGGGTTCAAGTGATTCTTGTGCCTCAGCCTCCCGAGTAGCTGGGATTACAGGTGCATGCCACCAAGCCCAGCTAATTTTTGTAGTATTTAGTAGAGACAGGGTTTTGCCATGTTGCCCAGTCTCGAACTCTTGGGCTCAAGCGATCTACCTGCCTCAGCCTCCCAAAGTGCTGGGATTACAGGTGTGAGCCACCGCACCTGGCTTATAAAAATAAGAAAATATGTATTTTTTTGTTTTTTTGAGACAGAATCTTGCTCTGTCATCAAGGCTGGAGTGTGGTGGCACGGTCATGGCTCACTGCAGCCTTGAACTGATGGGCTCAAGTGATCCTTCCACCTCAGCCTCCAGAGTAGCTAGGACTACAGGCATGCACTACTACACCCAGGTAATTTTTTAAAATTTTGTATAGAGTTGGATTCTTGCTTTGTTGCCTGGATTGGTCTCAAACTTCTGGCCTTAAGCAATTCTCCCACCTCGGTCTTGCAAAGTGTTGGGATTACAAGTATGAGCCACGCGCCCGGCCCAGTAAAGTGTTTAGTATTTCTGAAGTATTAAGTACTTTGTAGACAACTAGAGATATAGCAGTGAACAAGACAGACACAGTCCCTACTGTCATGGAGTTTATATTCTTGTCGTTAAGATAAAGTCTGGCTTGCTCGCTCTCTCTCTTTTTTTTTTTTTAAGACAGGGTTTTACTCTGTTGCTCAGGAGTGGAGTGCAGTGGCACGATCTTAGCTCATTGCAACTTCCACCTCCCGGGCTGAAGTGATCCTCCCACCTCATCCTCCTGAGTACCTGGGACTACAGACACATGCCACTATGCCCAGCTAATTTTTTTGTATTCTTAGTAGAGATGGCATTGCACCATGTTGCCCAGGCTGGTCTCAAACTCCTGGGCTCAAGCGATCTGTCTGCCTTGGCCTCGCACAGTGCTGGGATTACAGGCGTGAGACACCACGGCCAGCCAAGATAATGTCTCTTAACTCCTCTTTAGAGTATCGCTTAATTTTCCCCTGTACTTCTGTTAAAGATTTCCATGTTTAATGCCAATTTCCAGTCATCAGTGAAAATTATTACCTTGATTTTATTAGTAATTGATACCATTAAATTGTCTAGCATTGGCCTCATAATTTTCCCATTTTCTTTCACTTTTACTGCCCTGTAGTCCATCTGCTGCATGGTAGTTAGATTTATCTTTAAAAAATTCATGTTAGCAGGCCGGGTGCGGTGGCTCAAGCCTGTAATCCCAGCACTTTGGGAGCCCGAGATGGGCGGATCACGAGGTCAGGAGATCAAGACCATCCTGGCTAACACGGTGAAACTCCGTCTCTACTAAAATACAAAAAAAACTAGCCGGGCGAGGTGGCGGGCGCCTGTAGTCCCAGCTACTCGGGAGGCTGAGGCGGGAGAATGGTGTAAACCTGGGAGGCAGAGCTTGCAGTGAGCCAAGATCCGGCCACTGCGCTCCAGCCCGGGCAACAGAGCAAGACTCTGTCTCAAAAAAAAAAAAAAAAATTCATGTTAGCCTGGGTCCCAGCTACTTTGGAGGCTGAGGCAGGAGGACCACTTAGGCCCAGGAGGTCAAGGCTGCAGTGAACCCTGTTTGTGCCACTGTATTCCAGCCAGGGTGACAGGGCAAGACCCTGTCTCAAAAGAAAATAAAAGTCATGTTACTCTCTTTTTCAAGCCCTTCAGTGGGCTTCCACCTGGAATAAAGTCAAAACTCGTGACTGTGGCTTTCAAGGCGTTGCACACTCTGCCCTTGGCCGATTTTATCACTTTCATCTCTTTTCTGTTCCTCAAACTTGCCACGCTTTAGGACCTTCACACTGGCTATTGCCTCACTGGGGACAAATGCCCTTCCAGTAAATCCTTTATGCTAGACGAGCTCCTTATTCCATATTCTACCAGGATGATACTATTGAGAGAGGTCTTCTTTGTCAGTCCCATCCAATGTAGTTGTTCCTCCACAAATTATACTGCTTTTAGCACTGCAACTCCATCCTGTTTTATTTATAGATCATAACATTCTTTAAAGTTATTTTACTAATCTGAGTATTTGGTTATTGTTTTTCCTTCCCTGAATTTATGCTCCACGAGAACAGGAACCATGTCTGTTTTGTTTTCTTCTGTATCTCCCATGCCCATCAGAGCATTTTATTCAATAGTAGGCTGTCTATGGATATAAAATTAATAGCTTGTTCTCTCTTTTTTTGTTATTGTTTTTGTGTTTTTTTAAGACAAGGTCTGACTCTGTTGCCCAGGCTGCATTGCAGTGGTACAGTCTCAGTTTACTGTAGCGTGAGCCTCCCAGGCTCAATGTGGTCTTCCCACTCCAGCCTCCCAAGTAGCTAGGACTTACAGGCATGTGCCACCGTGCTCAGCTTTTTTTTTTTTTTTTTTTTTTTTTTTTTTTTTTTGAGACAGAGTCTCACTCTCTCACCCAGGCTGGAGTGCATTGGCGTGACACTGGCTTACTGCAACCTCTGCCTCCCGGGTTCAAGTGATTCTCCTGCCTCAGCCTCATGAGTAGCTGGGATTACAGATGTGTGCTACCATGTACAGGCATGTGCTACCACACCTGGCTAACTTTTGTATTTTTGTTAGAGACGGGGTTTTGCCATGTGGACCGAGCTAATCTCGAGCTCTTGACCTCAAGTGATCCGCCCACCTCGGCATCCCAAAGTGCTGGGATACAGGTGTGAGCCACCATGCCCGGCCTCAGCTAATTTAAAAAATTTTTTGTAGAGATGGGGTCTCACTGTGTTGTCCAGGCTAGTCTCAAACTCCTGGGCTCAAGCAGTCCTTCTGCCTCAGCCTCTCAAAGTTCTGGGATTACAGGTGTGAGCCACCATGCCCGGCCTAGAATAGCTATCTTGCCGTTTTTTGCTTCTTAAATGTTTTATTTGGCTTTGAAATATCTAAGTCTTCGTGCTTTAATGTGTACTTTCTTGTTGTGTATCTTGCTTATTCTTTGACCTGGTCAAAGCTAAAACCAATTATTATTGATCTCTCCTTATTTTTGACATGTAGATGCAAAACACAAAAATTCTGATGGAGAATTTGTACCTCAGACACGTCCACGTAGTAATACTCTTCCAAAAAGCTTTGGCTCTTCTCTAGACCATGAAGATGAGGAGAATGAAGATGAACCCAAGGTCATTCAGAAGGAGAAGAAACCATCTAAAGAAGCAACCCTTGAACTTATTCTTAAAAGACTGAAAGAAAAACGTATTGAGAGGTGTCTTCCAGAAGATATCAAGGTAATCTTGAGCTATGATTTTTGCCCAGATTAGCCTTTAGAATTCCTGAAACAAAATAATTACTATAGCAGGATAGAGATGTCTGGGTAGTCTGATTTTCCTGAATCTGCTCCCCATCTTTGCAGATTCAGAAACATGCTTTAATCAGCATAACAGAAGTGCCAAATACTTCAGGAATTGAATCATAATAAAACTGAAAAAACTAGAATGCTGATGAGTTCATTTTGTGTTCGAGGCAGTTGGCAAGATGAGTGTATAAAGAGCACGAAACAGGTAGCTCATGCCTCTAATTCCAGCAATTTCAGAGGTCCAGGCGGGAGAATTGCCTGAGCCCAGGAGTTTGAGACCAGCCTCAGCAACAAAGTGAGACCCTGTCTCTGCAAATAAAATTTAAAAATTAGCTGGATGTGGTGGTATGCACCTGTAGTTCCAGTTCCTTGGAAGGCTGAGGTGGGAGGATCGATGGAGCCCTGGAGATCAGGACTGCAGTGAGCTGTGCCTCCAGCCTGGATGACAGAATGAGACCCTGTCTCAAAAAAAACAAAAAACAAAAACATGAAACAGACCTACAGACCTCAGCTTGAATCCTGTCCTTGTGTCTTAATATCTATATGTATTGACCTCCTAGCTTATGCCAGACATTGGGTGGTTATATTTTATGCATTATGCCACTCAGCCCCTTCAACAATCCTATAATGTATATGGACGTGATTATGTCCATTAATACTAACTTGATATGGTTATGAGGATTAAATGAATTTTTTTTTTTGAAGCGCCATTATTCTTCCCTAGTAAAGCCTGTGCCTAGGGCAGTCCTAGCACTTGGCAACCTATTCTTATATTGGATGAGATTTGCTTGGAGAATGGAGAGAGTAGATGGTCTCAGGTGAACTTTTATCTAAGTAATAGTCCTGATGCAGAACTCTTACTTTGACAACAGAGTATATCTCTCTCATGATCCAAATATTGGAGTCTTTCTTTCCCTTGAATAGAGCTGAATTAGTTATTCTTATCTCTTCCCCTCTTAACGTTTCTTTTGCTTAAAAAAATTTCTTTTGGCTGGGTGCAGTGGCTCGTGCCTGTAATCCCAGCACTTTGGGAGGCTGAGGTGGGTGGATCACCTGAGGTCGAGAGTTCAAGACCAGCCTGGCCAACATGACGAAACCCCATCTCTACTAAAAGTACAAAAAAAATTAGCTGGTTGTGGTGGCACATGCCTGTAATGCAGCTACTCCAGAGACCGAGGCAGAAGAATTGATTGAACCTGGGAGACGGAGGCTGCAGTGAGCCAGGATTGCACCACTGCACTCAAGCCTGGGCAACACAGCGAGACCTCATCTCAAAAAAAAAAAAAATTTTTTTTTGGTAGAAATCGTGTCTCACTATGTAGCCTAGACTGGTCTCGAACTCATGGCCTTCATTGCTGAGATTATAGGTGTGAACCACAGCATCAAGCCCTTTTAAAATTTTATGTTAGAATAAATATTCCCCCACCCCCCCACAACTTTATGCAAATGTTTTATCCCTGGTTTAAGACTGATTCAAGCTTGAGGTTGAAATCAGTGTTTGACAGATTACACTCAGCTATCCTCTACTGAATGTATATAATTTTAAAGTTATGTTTGTTATAGCAAGATGTTATCCAGTGAATTTTTTTATCTTAAATTTTACTCTCATGAGAGACCAGGGTAGTATTAATGAGTCCTGGGAATAAGTAGAGAGATTATTTGGTCTAGTGTTAAAGGGTATTCTGTGGAACGCACGTTGAGGTGTTAATAGTTGATCCTGTAGAACGAAGGGGACAAATTTGTTGTATTTAGTAAGAGGATGCAAGGCTTACCATATTTATTTGTCTGTGGAGCTTGTTTGTGGACAAATAAATTTGGGAAGCATTGCTTACTCTACTAATTAGACTATAAAAGCTGTGAGAAGAGTATTGCAGTGTAAAGAATGTGCTAACCCAGATGAAGGAAAACTGAGGTAATAGAGAAGTATGAGGTCACAAATGGACATTGTTGAGCTTTTTCCAGATCTTTCCACTATACTGCTTCTAGATTTTCTTAATGGTTTAGAATAAATATTGTAAAACCTATGTGTGTATGCGCATGCGCATGCGTGCCTACTCACTTAATGCCAGTAAAATGCCAACAACATTAAATGAAATAGCAAGCAGTTATTTATGTTTACTCTGTGCCAGGTAGGCAGTGTTGCAAATACTTTACATAGAACTCATTTATTCCTCATTAGAGCCCTTTAAGGTAGAACGAAGTATTCCCATTTTACAGATGAGGATATTGAATACAAAGAGGTTAGGTAATTTACCCGAGCCAGTATTCATAATCTATTCAGATAAAATGTAAAGCCATCAAAGGGGTTGGTACCTACTTATTACAAGAGCAAATTGTACAGGAGACTGAAAAATTTGCCTGCAAATCTGCAAGCAAAGGCTTTATTAGCCTGGGCTAGACTGTTGATGGTCTGCCCTATCTACCTAATTTACATTGTGGGAGTGAGGAGAATATTAATGATGCCAGTGGAGTTTTGTTTTGTTTTGGGTTTTTTTGTATTTTGTTATTTTTTTTTGTTTTGTTTAATTCCAGAAAATGACCAAAGATCATTTGGTAGAAGAGAAAGCTTCTCTTCAGAAAAGTCTTCTTTACTATGAAAGTCAACATGGAAGGCCGGTAATATCTCTCTTGCTAAAAAGATTTGATTTTATGTCTTAAAAAAGAACATGAATCACTTCTGTGGCCTGCGTTCTTCAGGGCTGTTTTTTGAGCATTATTTCCTGCAATTGGGGATTGCCTATGTATTTAATATAAAATTTCAAATTGGGGAATAAGTCATTGTTTAATGTTTTGGACATTTTAGATTTGTGATGACTAGACAGTTTCTTTTTTTTCTTGCTTCAGGTGACCAAGGAAGAAAGGCATATTGTTAAACCTCTCTATGATAGATACAGGCTTGTAAAACAAATGCTTACAAGAGCTAGCATCACTCCTGTCCTTGTAAGTAAAATAAGCAGTAATTCTCTAGTTCATTTTATCAAGATGTACTCTTCCCCCAAAAAATTATTATTGTGGTATATTGGAGAAATACACAGTCAAGACAGAAATAATTGTCACTGTAAGGTGAGATTACTGATTTTAAAGTAGGAAACTAATAGTGTCTGCTTAGTATATCCCAGACACTTTTGTAAGCATTTTGTAAGCATTTTTATGTATGTTTATGTCATTAAATTCTGACAAGTAAAATCACAATAGGTAGAATATGATAGCATCATTTCAGAGGTGATGAAACTGAGGCTTAGGCAGTGAGTGATGTGCCTAATCTACTTTGTAAGTGACAGAAGCAGAATGGGAAACTCATTCAGAGTTTCTAGTTTATTTCCATTTAAATTCATGTCAGAGTGTCTAGTTTATTTCCATTTAAATTCATGTATTTGAAAATGCATCAGTTTTGTGGTGGCCATGATGATGTCCTTTTATTTGCATAATGATATAAGCTGACTTTTAAAATAAGTTGATCTTTTAATGAGAAAAGTCACTTAATGTAATGCTCATTGGTATTTGTGTGCATTTTAAAGAAAATGAAAACTGTAGTATTTAAATGCAGATTAAGTGCTGTCTTCAAATTAACCTTTAGATAGTATGACTGTAGATAGATTGGTCTTGGGTTCAAATAGAAAACAGCATGTAGCCCATTCTACATGATTTCCTATGAATTAATTCATTGAACTTTCTGGTTTGCTGTGGCTTTCAGGCTATTTTTATGTGGATAGCTACTTGCACGGCGGCTTCCTTTAGGTGATGACTGCCTGGTGACTTTTTTTTTTTTTTCCAACTTTTATTTTAGATTCAAGGGGTATATGTGCAGTTTTATTACCTGGGTGTATTGCTTGATGCTGAGGTTTAGGGTACAAATAATCCTGTCACCTAGGTACTGAGCATAGTGCACAACAGTTTTTCACTCCTTACCCCCCTCCCTCCCCTCCCCCCAGTAGTCCACATTGTGTGTTGTTGCCTTTTTTTATGTCCATGAGTACCTGATGTTTAGCTCCCACTTATAGATGAGCACATTCAGTATTTGGTTTGCTGTTCATTTGTTACTTTGCTTAGGATAATGGCCTCCAGCTGCATCCATGTTATCCCAAAGGACATGATTTTTTGTTTGTTTGTTTTGTTTTTGTTTTTGAGATAGAGTCTCGCTCTGTCACCCAGGCTGGAGTTCAGTGGTGCGATCTTGGCTCACCACAACCTCCGCCTCCCGGGTTCAAGCAGTTCTCCACCTCAGCCTCCCGAGTAACTGGGATTACAGGCACCCGCCACCACGCCCAGCTAATTTTTTAGTAGAGACAGGATTTCACCATCTTGGCCAGGCTAGTCTTGAACTCCTGACCTTGTCATCCATCTCCCTCGGCTTCCCAAAGTGCTGGGATTACGGGCATGAGCCACTGTGCCCTGCCAATTTTGTTCTTTTTTATGGCTGTATAATATTTTATGGTGTATATGTACCACGTTTTCTTTATCCAATCCACTGTTGATGGGCACCTGATTTCATGACTTTGCTGTTGTGAATAGTGCTATGGATAACCATGTGACTGCATGTGTTGTTTTTGGTAGAATGATTTGTTTTCTTTTGGATACTAATACCTAGTGATGGGATTGCTGAGTCGAATGTCAGCAGATGAATGGGTAAATAAGATGTGGTAACCCGTACACCCAAAATACTCTTCAGCCATAAAAAACAATGAAATAATGATAGATGCCACAACATGAGTGAACCTTGGAAACAAGCTGAATGAGAGAAGCCTGACACAAAGGGACACATATTATATGATCCCATCTTTATGAAAGATTTAGAATAGGCAAGACCATAGAGACAGAATTTAGATTAGTGGTTACCAGGGGCTAGGGGGAGAAGGCAAATGAGTGACAGCTAATGGGTACAGAGTTTCTTCTGAGGTAATGAAATGTTCTGAAATTAGTGGAGATAGTTGCACAACTTGGTAAATATACTGAAAACCACCAAATTATACATTTTAAAAGGGTGAATTTTATGATATATAGTTGTATCTTAATAAAGTTGTTTTTAAAAAAGTATAGAATGGTCCTCAAACCAAAAAAGTTGACACCTATTTTAAAAGAAAAGTGCTTCCAATTAAACTATATATGTGTTCTTATCATTTAGATTTTTTTTTTTTTTTTTGAGGCGGAGCCTTGCTCTGTTGCCCAGGCTGGAGTGCGGTGGCGCAATCTCTGCTCACTGCAACCTCCACTTCCTGGGATTCAAGTGATTCTCCTGCCTCAGTCTCCTGAGTAGCTGGGACTACAGGTGCCCGCCACCACGCCTGGCTAATTTTTTTGTAGTTTTAGGAGAGGCGGGCTTTTACTGTGTTAGCCAGGATGGTCTCGATCTCCTTACCTTTGATCTGCCTGCCTTGGCCTCTCAAAGTGTTGGGATTACAGGCATTACCCACCACGCCAGGCCCATTTAGAATTTTTTAAATATCTGTTGTATGAGCTCTTTTAGACTTTTCTAGGCATAAATTATTATCTTCCTTCTGCATAAATAAAAATATAAGCAAAAATAAATTTAAGCAGTTCCTAAAAGTATTTAAAGCAAATGTTTAAGATTTTGAAAATAAAATTGAAGATTCGTAACATAATGAAGTGAAGCTTCACTTGACACTTTGAATACTTAAAATGTAAAACTATTTATATTATTGATTGTTATAGGGATCTCCATCCACAAAGAGAAGGGGTCAGATGTTACAGCCAATCATAGAAGGAGAAACTGCACATTTTTTTGAAGAAATCAAGGTAATCCTTTAAAGAAATAATTATCTGATCCCTTCCCTAAGGGAAAAGTTCAAAGACAAGACATGTTTGATTCTGTTTGGATATCTTTTTAGGAAGAAGAAGAAGATGGTGTTAATCTGTCCTCTGAGTTAAGTGATATCTTGAAAACTGCAGTACAGGTACAGTCTTCATTAGAAAACTCTGAATCTGATGTTGAAGAAAATCAAGAAAAACTGGCTCTGGATCTCCGATTGTCAAGTTCTCGAGCAGCTTCTATGTATGTATGCTGATTTGTGATTTTAGCCTATTTTTATGATAAAATGTATATGCCAAGAAATTTGATGTTAAATGAGCATTAAGGAATTAATAGGAGATAAATCAAGATTTATCAAAGGATGCATGCTTTTTAAGTGTGATTTACAAATATTTATTGTCATTCCCATTTTAAATAAAACATCACCGTGTTTCAAAATTAAAAAAAAAATCTAGCCAGGCACAGTGGCGCATGCCTATAATCCTCGCACTTTTTGAAGCTGAGGCAGGAGGATTCCTTTGAGGCCAGTAGTAGAAGACCAGCCTGGGCAACATAGACCCAGACTCTATAAAAAATTTTTTAAAATTAGCCAGGGGTGGTGGCGTGCATATGTAGTCCCAGCTACTTGGGAGGCTGAGGCAAGAGGATTGCTTGATTCTCTGTTTGGAGGATATTGAGGGCACTGTCGCACCACTGTGTTCCAGCCTGGGCGACAGAGTGAGACTCTGTCTCTAAAAAAGCAAACAAACAAAATCCTACAGTTGATTTATAACAAAGTACAGGAACTAGTTGCGAGTTGATCTTTTTGTTCAATATCCACTTCTTTACCTTTGGGTGATACGGTGTATGTCACTGGTTCTGAGCCCTGACTTCACTGGGAAGATTTTAAAGTACTGATGCTTGAATCCTTTAGCTGTTCTGATTTCATTGGTTTGCAGTGGAGCTTAGGCATTGGTAGAGCTCAGAGTTCCCCAGCTGCTTTTAATTTGCAGCCAGAAATAGAACCTCTCTTAAGAATATAATGAATCAAGTGTGCCCTTCAGTATTTTCTTACCATTTCAATTCTAGGCCTGAATTACTGGAACAACTTTGGAAAGCCAGAGCTGAAAAAAAGAAACTACGCAAAACGTTGCGGGAATTTGAAGAAGCATTTTATCAACAAAATGGAAGGTTTGTTGAGCATCACAAAATTGAGTCATCTTTCTCCTCTAACTCACAACTTGACCATATGTTGAAATAATGGAATATGTGGGGTTAGAAATTGTGCATATAGGATGCTAGCACTGAAAAATTTTAAAACATTCCTTTATGCTCAGAGGCCCTGCTTTTAATGGCCAGGAATAGTCACAGCTAGTGTAAACAAATCTGATTAACTATTTTCAGATTGTCCTAGGGAGCCTTGGTTGTATTGCTGTGATTTTATATTCTTTAATTCTACATCCTTACCCTTTTGGGAGTGGTTGTGAAATGAGATACCTCTTATTTTAGAAAGGATCCCATGACAGGAGTGGTATCCTCAACTAGTTTGGATTTTTTATTTTATACTGAGACCATTGTGTTCATACAGTGTGTAACAGTGTTTCCAAGGTGTGTAACAGTGTGCCAGGCATGTGGCTCCTATAATACAGTATGGCACGTGCCTTTATCTAACTAGGTAATGCATAATGACTTGGAAGGGCTCTTTTAAAACTAAGAAAAATACATTCCAGTTCTGATGGTGGCCAGAAGTTTGGGTTCAGTTATCTCAGGCCTGAGAAACATTTTTCTAAGTAGCTGGGTTATCTTACCAAGCTGATAGCTAATACTACAAATTCTAAAATATCTGTAATTCCCTTTGCTTTGTGAGTCTCCTATATAGGTTGGCACATATGGTTAAAAATACTCTGAAGTGAGCTGGGCACAGTGGCTCACGCCTGTAATCCCAGCACTTTGGGAGGCTGAGGCGGGCGGATCACGAGATCAGGAGATCGAGACCATCCTGGCTAACACAGTGAAACCCCATCTCTACCGAAAAATAAAAAAAAAAATTAGCTGGACGTGGTGGCGGGCGCCTGTAGTCTCAGCTACTCCGGAGGCTGAGGCAGGAGAATGGCGTGAACCCAGGAGGCGGAGCTTGCAGTGAGCTGAGATGGCGTCACTGCACTCCAGCCTGGGTGACAGAGCAAGACTCCGTCTTAAAAAAAAAAAAAGAAAATTGAAGTGCAGAAATGCGTTTTTCCAAGTGTTTTCTATTTCATTGTATTATTGGAAGAAAATTTTGCTTATAATTAGAATAGTTTGATTCTTTAGTGATTAAACTGAATTGCATTGGGTCATTACTATAAAGTTAGAAAATTGTTCTTATTGCAGGTAAGATAATTTACTTTTACATGTCAATTCACTGGAGCCACAGTTAACTAAATGTATTAAATGACTCACTGTAGCCTCCAACACTTAATAGACATTCACAGACCTGGCAGAGTCTAGCGCTGGATGTCCTACTAAAATATTGGGTTTCCTACAGTTATCTATATTGATTATTTGTAAGTATAGCATCATTTAATCTATCAGTAGAGAAGTCCATCAAAAATTTTAGAAATGTTCCTTGGGGATGAGGGTATTAGTCCAATAACTTTTTTTTTTTTTTACAGAACAACTTTTATTTGAACTTATATTTAGTAACAGTATGTCTCATATTAAGACAACTTTTGGATCTTTTTTTCCAAATGATTTTTAGAACATTACAAATTTTATTTTCTCCCCTAGGAATGCCCAGAAAGAGGATCGTGTTCCAGTGCTTGAGGAGTACAGGGAGTACAAGAAAATTAAAGCCAAGCTTAGGCTTCTTGAAGTTCTTATAAGCAAGCAAGATTCTTCAAAATCCATATAAAATACGTTCTTTGAAAATTCATATCATAAAGTCAGTTGTATTCCTTGAAGCTATCATCATGGGTACTTGGCTGGTACTTAAATTCATTTTGTCAGGCACTCAGAGAATCTCATTTTGTACTTGGTTGTGGTGCCAGTAAACAAAACAAATGATGGGAGAGAAAATAGGCCCTCTCAAGGGAGCATAAGTGATGTTCCATATTAACCACAGACTGTCCTCTCCACCTTTAGCAAACATGGTTTCCTTCATTGTTTTGTACTACAAATACATCCTTTTAGCAAAAGACTAGAATTTTATTCTTTCAACTTCAAGAACTTTGGAAATGCAAACTTTTGTTATTACCAACTTTTGTTTCTCGTTACTGAAGAAAATTGGAGGAAAATCTTCACACTGAATTCTTCTGTTGCCTTTTTCTTACAGAATGACTGAAAATTTGAAAGAAAAGCCTATAAAAGTGCACATATGCAACTGTGTTCTCTGTTTTCCTAGAAAACCAAAATCAAACTGAGATTTCAAGTCCTACTGTGGAATACCTTTCTGTTTAATTCCCAAAGTGACACCTTCTCACAGGTAGTATGTTAGTAAAATTTTGCAATTCAGTGGTCACACAGCTCCTGGATGAAGATAACAGTTGGTAGACCAAAAAGTGACCTTGCTTAGTATATTGAAAACACATACCACACATCACACACAGAACTGAATCATACCACATGCTGCCTATGGGACTTCAGTTACTGTTTCCTGAGTTACTGTTTATCCTCTGGCAATGGTGTGATTTGTCTGGATCAGATCCGCGCTGTTCCCCAACCCACCTCCAGATAATGTGAGAAAATAGCCATGTCAGTATGTAGGAACTCTGATGGTGCTCAGATTTGTGTGTTCAATCAATGGGCCTAAATCAGTAATCATTATGCCTAAAGTAAATCTGTTCTTAACAAGGGCTATACCACTGCATTTTCACATGTACCTTCAGGGGGTTATCTTTTTTTTTCCCCTCCTGTTTTAATGAGCAAAATCCATACCAAAACAACAACAACAACGCCCTCTTAAGGAACCACCCTTTGGTCAGTCATCACATGCTGTTTAAAGCAGCTGTTTATAGGATGTGTAGTGGTATGCCCCTTGTCATAAACTCTTAGCATATTTTTTTTTCTTTGGCTTTGCATGGCTTTTCTTCAGGTACTCTCCCGGTATCATTCTGCTAATCGTTGTTACCGAATGGTGACTTCATTTGTGCTAACAGTACAACAACAGATTTGGGTCAGGCTTAATCTAAGTGTTAACTTTTTTTTTCCTGGTGCTTTTTTGGATTGATGACTGTCTCACTATGACTATATCCATGTTTTGCATGCAATTAACTTTTTTTTTCTGGTGCTTTTTTGGATTGATGACTGTCTTGACTATACCCATGTTTTGCATGCAATGACTCATGCATGGTTTTCTTAACTAGCTAATATTAACAATTTGTTCCATACAAAAATGGAATTTTGCAACATCTTTTAATAAGGTGAGGGAAGCATGAACCTCAGACTTCTGGCACTATTACATAGTAAGCACATGAAGTAGTTTGATAATAAATAGCAGTTCTAGTACTTCACATTTCACCCGTGTGTGCAATGCCTTTTTTTGAGGGGGGAGGGTGAGGGAAAACCTAGTAGTGAATGTGTAGTTGGGGAATAAAGAAAAGCACTAAATCCTGCCCTTTTTGTGTGGTTTCCTTTTGATACAACTAGGTTATTCATAATGTATACCTAGAAAAGTGAAATTGAAAATGCCAAAAGATGTATCATTTTTATTTGAATTCATCATGCAGTGTACATTTCAGATAATTTCCTTCAGTCTCCAGATAGGAGTGTATCCAAACATCTAATTTTGTGTGCACTGTGTATTTTATATGAATGTTTTATTTTATATACCACATGCAAAAATGTCCATATGCACTATTTAAATGTTTTAAATAATATATTCCTTCTTTATAATGCTAAATCTATATGAGTACCATATTTTTATAAGTCAGTGGCCTGACTGGTTTCATTTTAGAATTAACAGCTGCTTCATGGTGTTATTCAATGTTAATGTTTGGCTGTGAGTAGAATATGTAAAAGTGGCATGGCAGCACTTATGCTCTGTGACGGTATTGTGTGTCATAGTTGAGCAGTAGCTGGTAGAATTAGGCAGTTGGTGATAGTTTTAGTTTGGTACAAATAAAAACTGTATATCTATATACAAATAATATATAGATATATATATGTCCATCAGTATAATTGCATTGCTGTGTCTGGCACTTCATTGTACAGACTTTTGTAATAAAAGAACTCGAAAGTTCTAAGTCATTGTAAATGTATGTTTGTTTTTCCATTGGGCTTAAAAAAAAAAAGTCCTCAAGTATTCCATCACCCTTAGGCTTTGTTTAAATGATCCCACCTGGGGGCTGTGGTAGGGAACAACAGGGTCACTAAACTATTTGGCTGGTTACAACTCTGGGAAATGGTAAGGCAGGGAAGGGCCATGTTGTTCATTCCCTTGTGCAAATCTAGGGAGAAGCCGCAGATAGAACAGTTAGCATTTCTTGTTACAATGAATTATCCCATTAAGAACATTTGATGTACAGTCTCTTAAGAGAAGAGCTTGTCCTGAGGAAGGTGAGTAGTAATCTAAAAATGGCTTTATATTCGAGTTTTAAAATTCAGGGACTATTGAGCACCAATGTGGAAGTTGAGTGCTAAGGTCAAATGATGTTGCTTGGGCTGAGAGAACATGTGGCTATTGTAGGGGGGCTTACATAGCCTAGAAAAATTAGAAGAATTTATCTCCAGTTTCCAAAATGCCAGCCACACACAAGTCTCCAACCCTCCAAATAAGGCTGTTACAGCAACCTCATTTACACTTTCCAAACATAACTCCTTATGACACTGATACGCCTACCCTGCTCTGCATTTTATTTTGGGGAAACCTTAAATGCATTACACCTTAGAAATGGTCTAGGTAAATTTCCAGTTTGAAGATGTTAGTGAAATTTCTGTAGGTGGCTGAGGAGTTTGTTCTACACTTTGGCTTTTTCCAGAAGACTTCAAATTCTAAAGAATGGAGGGAGGTTACTTTGGTCTTATATAATGGTTTCCTAGAATCCTAAGCCTTTATTGATTTATCTGTGGCCAGAGGAATTCAGAACATGGTACATGATGCACTTGATAGCACCACTAGTTTTTCTACTCTGTAACTTGGAGAAAACTGTCTTTATCTACCTACTGAACTACTAGAGACCTGCCCCATGAACTAGAAGCATTTTCTTGTACTTTTCTTTCACTTTTCTAGAATTTGATAAGAAACCTCATTATAAAATCCTTTGTACCAGTGTGTGTATACTGGAGGCTTGTCATAATATGCATAGATTGTACAGTGAGTCCCTGTCAGAGGCACTTAATTCTGACCCTGAGGATAGTTTGATGATAGATTGTTTAGTACTTTTTATTTATTTATTTATTTATTTTTTTTTTATTTTTTTTTTTTGTATTTTTTAGTAGAGACGGGGTTTCACCGTGTTCGCCAGGATGGTCTCGATCTCCTGACCTCGTGATCCACCTGTCTCGGCCTCCCAAAGTGCTGGGATTACAGGCTTGAGCCACCGCGCCTGGCCTATTTAGTACTTTTTAAAGTGTGCCTGAAACGCGTACAAGTTTATGAAGTAATACACGAATAAGAAATGCTCAGTGATTGCATCACAGATTCTTACCTCCACTTGTCTCAATACTATAGAGCTGAAACCTTTCTCATCACTTGATTTAGCTTCAAATTGATGTAGTGTAATTCCTTCTCCAGCTCCACAGCATATAAAAAGAGTCTAGAAAATTTAGAAGGAAGTAGAGAATGAGTCAGTAACTAGTTGGAAATGCTTTGGGAAGGTAGTATTGTAAGCTCCTAAAACGTGCCTCTTGTGGCCAGTAATAGATCTAATATTCTAAAGCTGTGTGGAGAACAGTATCTGCTATGCAAATCAAATATAAATGGCAGTTTCTGTTATTTAGAGATATGGGTATGTAATCAAAAGCTTCTCACCTTTTAAGCAAATGGAGTCATACGCAACTTTAAAATTGGATAGAAAATAAAGGCATCCCGATAGAATGAGGTTTTAGGTTCAGGAAAATAATGTTTAACTCATGTCCTTAATGCCCATGTCATGATATCCCATAATACTCTGGTTAGAACATAAGCTTACTCTCGAAATTCTTCTTGAGTGACAGGCTGGTAGTCATCTTGAATTTCTGTGGAATAATACTTTTTCTCAAGCCTCTCTTTCCATATTTTCATCTGCTCTGCCTTTTGAACCTCCTGTCGGGGTAGAGGATAAGTAAAGGCTGCAATCTTTAGTTCTCTATTTCAAGTTTTTGGCACACAAGCATCACAGGGTTGAGGATCTTAAGCTGTTCTCCTCTCCAGCCCTCAGATTTTAAGCCCTGCTGGCTTTTTGCCCTGCCTGGGTGTGCGTCAGCGAAGTCACGTCAGAGGACTTGATTGGTGTAATTGCTGTCTAGCATAGTTAGGGAAGCTTTGTAAACAAATTATAAATTACTCGCATTTCACTGCCTTTTCCCTTTAGTATCTCCATCTGAATTATTTTCTCTTTCTTTTGGTCAAAGGTAAGATGTTCTTTCCATACCTCTGTTCTTCAGTGTAGCAAATGTAACTAGTAATTAGATTCAAAGTCTATCTGTGGGTATGTTTGGCCTTTCCAGCAGCTTTTCAGCCAGATGACTTCAAAACCCCCTCTTTGTAATTACTGCATTGGGTAGTCAATGTGTGTACTCCAATCTGTCTACGTATCCAAAAACAAGCCGTTTGTACCACCAAAAATTGTGTTGCTGAACCTTTCTGTGCACTGTTCTCACTACCACCGCTTTCCTTAGGGTGTCCAAATACCCTTTTCCCAGCTACAGATAAAAAGGGCCTGTGTGTTGTGGAAAATAACCATAGCACTAGAAAAAGGTGAAGAAAGAGGAGACAGTGCACCCAGATGTGATTCAAAACCTTCTCAGTAAATTGGTATGATACTTCCCTGCGCCAGCAATAATGCCAGGTAGCAAAGTGCATCCCTTTGTAAGGGTTCTGATTACCTTCCTCAGAGAGGTTGGTGATGCCTAGTGCCATACACTCTGTGGTTGCTTCGTAAGTGTGTACTCTTCTGGTCAGAGAAACTGTCTTAGAGAGTGCCTTTCTTTAAACCAACATACTCTTTTTTTTTTTAGACAGTCTCACTACGTCGCCCAGGCTGGAGTGCAGTGGCATGATCTCGGCTCACTGCAACCTCTCACTCTGTCACCCAGGCTGGAGTGCAGTGGCTCAATCTTAGCATTCAAAGAGGAAGTTAAATGCTAACCACCCCTTCTGGGTTCAAAGGATTCTCCTTCCTCAGCCTCCCAAGTAGCTGGGATTACAGGTATGCACCACCATATCTGGCTAATTTTTGTATTCTTTTTAGTAGAGACGGGTTTCGCCACATTGGCCAGGCTGGTCTTGAACTCACAGCCTCAAGTGATCTGCCCGCCTCGGCCTCCCAACGTGCTGGGATTACAGGTGTGAGCCACCGCACCAAGCCTTAAACGAACATACTCGAAGCAAGAAAGGATGGCTTTCAATCCTAGTTTTGTTTTGGACACATCACAGCACCCATGGTTTGGCTCATTTACTAATACTTCTAATGTGCTAAAAAGTGGTAGTCCCTGAAACCATTTCTAAATGACCAGGCCAATTATAAAGTGGATGTGTTAGTAATAAAGGTAGAATAGCATAGTAAACTTATTTTAAAAACCCATCTCAGCCATCACTCTTTTTGTGAAGCCTTCCTTGACATTCAGAGGGAAGTGGTACCTTTCCTCATAAGCTGAGCACCAACTCTTCGGTGACCCTTGCTCCAAGCTCCTATGTCCTGGTCGCCCTACCTCCTTCCCTTGTGGTAACTGCCTCCTGCAGTTAGTTGTCTGAATGATCTTCATGTTCATATTGGCCCTTATACTTCTGTAATATCTCAGAAGCAAATTCTATATACGAAACTCCCTCTTTTTGAACTACTTAATGTGATTTCTGTTTTTCTGACAACTCTTAACTGATGAATAATTGGTAGCAGGAGAGACCCAAAGAAACAGACCCTCATAGATAGCATGCTTCCACCAAAGGCACAACAGTTGACTTAAACTGAATTTGAGACTGCCACCTGACCATTTTGGATTCCTCATGCTTACAGAACCAGCAGGGAAAGAAGTGGTTATTTATGTATTGAGGTGATTGATCCGAATTACCAAGGGAAAATTGGATTACTGCTACAAACTAGCACAGTGCGGACTGTGCCCAAGGGATTCTCTGGGGTGCCTCTTAATACTTCCATGTCCGAAAGTAAAAGGTAATGGGAAACCACAGCATTCCGTTAAAGACAGGACCACTGAGAGTTCAGATTCTAAGTTAATCCTAAAGCAGCTAGCTGAGCTCTTGGCTGTAGGCAAAGGGAATGATACGGAATGGGTAGGAGAAGGAAGTTATAAATACCAACTATAGCCTTGTAATCTGTTACAGAAACAGACTGTAGTCCCTATTCCTATTTCCTCCTTTGCTTGTTATGTATATATTTTCTTTCTCCTTTATCTAAGGAATAGTGGTGGTGGCTAACTGTAGTTTAAACATTAGGTTGCAAAATATTCTTAAGGAATTGTGATTCAACTAGAAGAGGTCATAAAACATGCACAGATGGATACAATTACTGTTGGGACTTTGCTTCTCCCTTTTTAGGGAGAAGGTAAAAATACCTTCATTTGTATAAAGGATAATTTGATCTGACTGGATAGAAGCTTGGAATTGTCATTTTTGGAAGTGCAAATGTGTATGCCACAAGAGTGAAATGGACCAACTGTTGAGCTCAAAATTTACCCTCTTACACTCTGTGATGTTGGGTTTTAGGCTTTGTAAATTTCATTCCCTAAACTCTCAATAGCTGGATTCCTGTTAGATTCTGCCAGTATTTGCAGGATAGAGGGGAGAAAGGTGGTGTTTTTTTGTTGTTGTTTTGCTTTTTGTTCTGTTTCTATTGGCATTGCTTATGCAATGGTAGTTATCTCCAGCAGCAGTGGCTCCAGTTGTAGCATCTAGCTGCTTTTGGCATCCTCAGAAGCAGCCTCATCACACCCACTCAAGAAGTACAGATTGAGTATCCCTAATCAGAAATCTGAAGTGTTCAAAATCCAAAACTTTAGCACCTCCATGACTCTCAAAGGAAATGCTCACTGGAGCATTTTGGATTTCAGATTTTTGAATTAGGAATGCAGATATATAATGCAGATATTCCAACATCTAAAAAAAAATCTGAACTCTAAAACAGTTCTGGGTCCCAAGCATTTTGGATAAAGAATACTCAACCTTTATCAGCAGCAGCAGTGAGGTACCTTCTCATCACAGGACTGAGCAACAGCTCTGCAAGCCCCTTCTCTAAGATAGTAGATTCTAGTAACACCACCTTTTGTGATCTTAGCCCTAGGAATGGTAACCTTTTCCTGCAGTCATTATTTATGAGTTGCCTCAGTGTTGTCATATCACTTTTTTCTGTCTTAATATCTGTGTAGTAACCAATTCACTGTCGTATATTTTCTCTATTTGAAATACATATTGTGGTTTCTTCCTGAGTGGGCTCTGACTGATTGGTGTAGTATGTTTTCTCATTTGGTCAGGTGTATTTTTGTGTCTTTTTTTTTTTTTCTGAGACAGAGTTTCACTCTTGTTGCCCAGGCTGGAGTGCAATGGCATGATCTTGGCTCACTGCAATCTTTACTTCTCAGGTTCAAGCAATTCTCCTGCCTCAGCCTCCCAAGTAGCTGGGATTACAGGTGCACACCACCACGCCATGCCCGGCTAATTTTGTATTTTTAGTAGAGATGGGTTTCACCATGGTCACCAAATTCCTGACCTCAAGTGGTCCACCTGCCTCAAGTCTCCCAAAGTGCTGGGATTACAGGTGTGAACCACAATGCCCCGCCATATTTTTGTGTCTTTAAGGAATACTTAAAAGTTTTATCTTGGTTTTGAACATTTCGTTAATTGCTGGGCATTTTCTACTTTGTTGCTGTTACAAATAAGGTCTTCTATTTTAATTTTTAACAAATCAATTGATGTTTGCATATATGATGTTTATGTAAATTATTTTTCCTATCATTTTACCTAATTATCTTTTTTTTGTAATTTTTCAGATCATCGTATACCTAGAAAATTGAAGAGAATCATAAGTAAAGGCAGTTTTACTTTTTTCAATTAGAAATACCTCTAATGTAGTTCTCTTATCTAATTGTTTTGACTTTACCCCTCTGATACATCACTATCTTGTCCCTGACATGTTCAATGTTTTCCTATTAAGGTGAAGAGGATAAGATCAATGTTTTTACCATATTAAGGAAGTATCATTGATTTTTATTTTTCCCCTCAAGATTGGGTGTTGAAACTTACCCAGCATTTGTGAAAAATGATCATGCAGTTTTCCTTTTTTAATGCAATGAATTATGTTAATTAGTTGATTACCCAATCTTGAGCCATCTTTTCATGCCTAAAATAAATACTGTCTGAATCTTGATTATTGTTGCCGTTAGATTCTATCTGCTAATATTTAGGGTTTTTGCTTCAAGATTTATACATGAGATTTTCTGTTTTTGGCATAATATATAGTAGTTTCATAAACATAATTTGGGAGTTTCTCTTTTCTCTTTGCCAGGGCAAAGAGGAATGGTTTAAATAGCTTGAAACTGTTTGCTCCTTAAAATCTTATAGAATTTCCTTGTGAAGACCATCTGATTTTGGAGACAGCTCTTTGATGACTTCATTTCTTTTTGGAGACAGCTCTTTGATGACTTCATTTCTTCTACAGAATGGATTTGTTTAGGCTTTTTAATCTTCTGGGCTCAGTTCTGATAAATTTTATTTGCATAGAAATATTACCCGTTTCATTCAGTTTTTCAAACGTTATTTTCATAGAATTACACAAAAAAGTATCTTAGTGAGATCTTTTAATTCCTTCCCTTTCTTATTTCCCCCATTGTAATTTCTTACTTTGCATGTTTATACTTTCTCTCCTTCATTCCACTAGTTACCTACTGATTTCTTTTCACTGAGGTTTGCAAGGAACTAGCCTTTTGATTTATTTATACTACTACTTTTGTTTATAACTCATTAATTCTACTTTAATAATTTTTGAAAATTAATGCTAACATTCACTTCTTTATATTCTTTTATTTTTATCGATAAATTTAAGACTTAATTTTCCTCTGGATATTTTTTTACTTTATCTCATAGATTCTGCTACATGGGATTTTTATTATTTTGTTTTCTTGGAATTCTATGATTTCATTTTTTTTTTTTTTTAAGACCGAGTCTCACTCTGTTGCCCAGGCTGGAGTGCACTGGCGTGATCTCGGCTCACTGCAACCTCCGCCTCCCGGTGTTCAAGTGATTATCCTGCCTCAGCCTCCTGAGTAGCTGGGATTATAAGCATGTGCCGCCACACCCGGCTAATTTTGGTATTTTTAGTAGAGACGGGGTTTCACCATGTTGGTCAGGCTGGTCTTGAACTCCTGAGTGATCCGCCCACCTCGGCCTCCCAAAGTGCTAGGATTACAGGCATGAGCCCCCACGCCTGGCCTGTATTTCTTCTTTGACTCGAGTCATTTAATAGAGAGTTTTGATATTTTTTAGTCAAAGAATTTTTTCATTTTCTGATTTTGTTACTAACATATTTTATTATGTTTTTAGAGAATTTTTTTCTGCATTAGCTTTTGGAATGTGTTGAGGCTTTCTTTGTGGCCCAGTAGAGGAGCAATTTTTATGAATGAGAGTACAGAACTTAATATACAACTGTAAGATCATCTTATTAGTATGTTTTGGGTTTTAATCCATTTATTTTCTTGATCTGTTCTTTGTGTTTTGTGTGTTCCTATTTCTCCTTTTAAAATCCAGTAATCTTTTTTTTTTTTTTTTTTTAGACGGAGTCTTGCTCTGTCCCCCTGGCTGGAGTGCAGTGGCTGGACCTCAGCTCACTGCAAGCTCCGCCTCCTGGGTTTACGCCATTCTCCTGCCTCAGCCTCCGGAGTAGCTGGGACTACAGGCGCCCACCACCTCGCCCGGCTAGTTTTTTTGTATTTTTAGTAGAGACGGGGTTTCACCGTGTTAGCCAGGATGGTCTCGATCTCCTGACCTCGTGATCCGCCCGTCTCGGCCTCCCAAAGTGCTGGGATTACAGGCTTGAGCCACTGCGCCCGACCAAAATCCAGTAATCTTTATGCAAGTGGATACTCTGTTGTTTGGTGCATAGATATTTGTAACTGATAAAATTAATCTTAGCTTCATAAAGTCATTTAGACTTCAGGTCATTTGGAGCTTTTTGTCTAGAATCCTTTGATTTATATTCAGTTGTGTCCCCTGTTATCTTTTGTTTGCCTTTTAGGTCTTTGATCATGCTTTTATATTTAACATTTTGGAATCTCTTTAAGTATATATTTTAGGATATGGCATAGAACTGGGTTTGCTTTGTGATTCAAACCCCATCTGTCCTCTAGTAGAATCCTTAGAAAGGTGATAGTATTCCCTGAGTTCTTGCATGTTTGAGCCTTTATATTTGAAGCACAGCTTTGCTGAATGAAAATGTTTTTCTTTTTAAGTAAATTAAGTTTATTTGCATGTATTTATGTTAGATATATCTGGTTGCAGTTATACTGTTTTATATTTATATTTTAAGTCTTTTACTGTGTAAGGTCTGTTTTTGTTTTGTTTTGTTTTGGTAATTTTGCCCTATAGAAATATGTGTATTTTTGTTCTATTGGTTTGTCTTTGTATATCTTTTTTTTTTTTTTGAGATGGAGTTTTGCTCTTGTCACCCAGGCTGGAGTGCAATGGCCCAATCTGGGCTCACTGCAACCTCCGCCTCCCGGGTTCAAGCAATTCTCCTGCCTCAGCCTCCCAAGTAGCTGGTATTACAGGCATGCGCCACCACGCCTAATTTTTAATTTTTAGTAGAGATGGGGTTTCTCCATGTTGGTCAGGCTGGTCTTGAACTCCCGACCTCAGGTGATCCACCTTAGCCTCCCAAAGTGCTGGGATTACAGATGTCAGCCACCGCACCTGGCCATCTTTGTGTATCTTTTTATATGCCCTTAGTCCTCCCTTTCTTGCTTTGTTTTCCTCCTGTGATCAACAAGCAAATTAACTTGTAAATTTTTCTTCATCTTCCTCTCCTTTGCTACCCAATTATATTCAATAATGTTATTTTTCACTGTATATGAGAGATGATGTCTTTTGTAAGACATACCATTATTTCATGTACCACTTAGGTAAACAATGTCAATTAAACTATGACCATTAACTATAAAACACATTCTGATTTCACAGATGTTAAAATGTGAAAAAACAAGTGTTTTAAAATCAATAAAATAGGGCTGGGCACAGTTGCTCATGCCTGTAATCCCAGCACTTTCAGAGGCCAAGGCAGGAGGATCGCTCAAGGCCAGAAGTTCAAGGCCGGCCTGGGCAACACAGTGAGATGCCATCACTATATAATTTAAAGAAAGAAAGAAAGCCTGGGCCCAGTGGCTCACAGCTGTAATCCCAAGACTTTGGAAGGCCAAGGCGGATGGATCACTTGAGCCTGGAAGCTCGAGACCAGCCTGGGTAGCATGGTGAAACCTCATCTGTACAAAAACCACAAAAAGTAGCTGGGTATGATGGCGCATGCCTGTAATCCCAGCTACTTGGGAAGCTGAGGTGGGAGGATCACCTCAGCCCAGGGAGGTCAAGGCTGCAGTGAGCTGTGATCATGCCACTGCACTCCAGGCTCGGCAACAGAGCTAACCTTGTCTCAAGACAAATTTTTTTTAAGTCAAGAAAAGTCTTATTATTTACCATTGTTCACTTATGCTAATGTTTCTTACTGGTTTATTAATTCTAAATGACATTCTTTAACTTTTTAAAAAAAATTTTACTTTTGTACTTTTTGTAGAGACAGGGTTTCACCCTGTTGCCCAGGCTGGTCTCAAACTCCTGGGCCCAAGTGATCCTCCCAAAGTGCTGGGATTACAGGTGTGAGCAACCTCGCCCAGCCTCTCCAGTCATCTCTTGGTTGGCTGATGCTCATCCTCCAGTAGAATCCTTAGAAAGACAATAGTATTTCCTGACTTCAGGCATGTTTGAGCCTTTATATTTGAAGCACAGCTTTGCTGAATATAAAATCCCTTGATTTACATTTTCTTTCCTTGAATATATTGTAGGTGTTGTTTTGTTGATTTATGGTGTTGAATGTTGTTATGCTAACCTGATTTTCTTTAAGTAAACCCAAATTTTACTTGGGTAAGCCTCTTACTGACCATTCTAGGTAAAGCTTCCCCACAGTGTGTCTTTCAGTTCACGCCACCTTCTATTTCAGGAATGGTCTACCTCCACCTCGCAAAGTGCTGGCATTACAGGCATGAGCCACCACACCTGGCCTGATTTTTTTAAAAGAATGTCAAAATTAGGCCGGGCAGGAAGTAAGGAGTTTGAGACCAGCCTGGCTAACATGGTGAAACCCGGTCTCTACTAAAAATACAAAAATTATCTGGGTGTGGTCTCAAAAAAAAAAAAAAAAAGGCAAATATCAAATTTAGATAAAAGTTACAAGAACAATACAAATATTTTTTCCTTCTGAAGTATTTGAAAGCCACCAACATGAATGCTCCATCATCCCTGAATACTTCAGCCTGCATTTCCTCCATAAAAGGACATTCTCTTTTATAATTGTAGTATAACCATCAGAATCAAAAAATTAATATTCATAGATATGTCTATGAATCCATAGATACGTCTGTGTTTCCCTTTCAAGTTTATCAGTTGTCCCAATGATGCCTTTATAGGAAAAGTATCCAGTCCAGGATTATGCATTGTATTTACTTGACATATTTTAATCTCATTTAATCTGGAATAGTTCCTCAGCTTTACCTTGAGTTCATGATTGACACTTTGAAGAACAGGCCAGTTATTTTGTACAATGTCCCTCAATTTAAATTTTGTCTTGATTTAGGTTAAGATTATATGTCTTTGACAAGGATGTCACAGAGAGGATGCTAATTCTCATGGCCTCCTCTCAGGCAGGATATAATTTCCATTTGTTTCAGTGTTGATAGTGGTCACTGACTTGATTAAGGTGCTGTCAGACTTCTCCACCCTAACATTACTGCTTTTCTTTTTGTAATGAGTATTTGATGGAGAGGCCTGTAAATGTCTCATTCATGGAATCCTTTTATTCAATGGGTTATGAATCATTCATCATAGTGTTTAAATATTCTCAAATTTGGCCAGCTTTGAGCCCCTTAAACTGATTCTTTTAACAGATTCTCCATCATTCTTTGAGCAGTTTTACTTTATGCCTCAATAAGCTATTCCAGACTCATCTTGTATAGTTGTCCTTCGGTATACATGGGGGATTGGTTCCAAGACTCCCTAGTACACCAAAATCTGCATATACTCAAGTCTCACAGTTGGCCCTGCAGAACCCACATATGGGGAAAAGTCACCCTCCCTAGCCTGCAAATACTGAATTTTTGATCCAGGTAAAAACATTACACATTTAAGTGGACCTGTGCAGTTCAAACCCGTGTTGTTCAAGAGTCAGCTGTACTTTCCAGCCCTGGAATTAGCGAGACCTCCAAGGAGCCCCAGTTCCTTTTAGAGGAGAATGCTGTTTGGAAACCAAGATCTGGGTACTAGTTGTACTCATGGCTAGTAGGGTGTTGCTTCTAGCCCTCATAGTGGATTGGACAGAGCTAGAAAATACATGTGTGTACACAAGTAGATCTAGATTCCAATCCAGCACCACAAAGTTCACCTTCAGCCTTTCCATTTTTGTAATTCCTTTATCCAAAAATGAGAAACTTCAATATTTATTTGCTTGCTTATTACAGTCTCCTGACCCTGCTGTCTTCTTTCTGAGCATTTGGAGGGGAGAGGTGGTGACCAGAAGTAGAGCAATGGTTCACTTTTTTTTTTTAAGTGGTAGTGGTAATAGTATATTTAAGGAACATAGGTGTTCCTTAAATTCTGCTATTGTCAGATACATGTTACATATTACAGTTTTTGAAATACAAAAGTGTTAAAGTAATTCATCACATTAGTGATTACAAAAGAAAAGTTACCCAAATCATCTCCACAAAGTGTACTCACTATGAATACCCAGTGTGATATTCACACAGTGAGTGTACACCTGTAGGGTTAGGTATCTGGCAGAGAGTACAGGTAGGAGAGAGGAAGCATCTGAAATCCAAATGGTTTGTCCTAAACATGTAAGGATCTAGATCTGGGAGATTTATTTGGAGATGACAGTTACTGTCCTGAAAAACAGCAAATCATTTCAATTCTTAACCAGAGCATTTTTGTGAGCGTATTTCTAATACAGCTACCACTTGTGTTTATGAAAAAAAATTAAAATCTTACATTTTCATCAAAGCCTTCTCTTCTGGCTTGTTCAGCCAAATCTCCGCTGCCTTTGCTACTGAAAACATAAAATAAAAATCAGAAGCAAATGACAATAAAAAAGGAAATGCCACCATAATGTACAATCAGATCTGTAGTAAGGATCTGAATAATATTTATTTCAGATAATGCTAATTATTTGGAAAATGTGATCATTAACAAGTTCTTCAGTGTCATATGTCATTAACTGAAAAAAAGTTTATGTTCCACTGCCAGAGTTCTGGGTTTGGGAATTATTTTGACACCAAAGTCATTTAATAAATATAAGTGTAAATATAGTGTAAGTGTAAGTATTATCCATAAGTACTGTCTGTAAATGTTTTTATAGCCAAGTAAATGCATTTAATTTAGACTAAAATCGTTTCCTACCTTTTTAGAGGGACTTTATTGTCCCCTCCAGCTTTCTCTTACAGTTTTTTCTCAGTAGAATGGCAGGCATTATATTAATTTTAAATTAGCTACAATTTCTGATGTCCTCAGAAATTAGGAGGCACTCGTGGGTGTACTGACTGTGTATTTAGAATCGCCACATAGGTTGTTTGTGGTTTTGCAATTAAAACCTTACTCGAGGCTGGGCGCGGTGGCTCAAGCCTGTAATCCCAGCACTTGGGGAGGCCGAGGTGGGCGGATCACGAGGTCAGGAGATTGAGACCATCCTGGCTAACACGGTGAAACCCCGTCTCTACTAAAAAAATACAAAAAAAAAAAAAAAAAAAAAAAAATAGCCGGGCGAGGTGGCGGGCGCCTGTAGTCCCAGCTACTCGGGAGGCTAAGGCAGAAGAATGGCGTAAACCCGGGAGGTGGAGCTCGCAGTGAGCCGAGATCCGGCCACCACACTCCAGCCTGGACGACAGAGCAAGACTCCGTCTCAAGAAAAAAACAAAACAAAACAAAAAAACCTTACTCATGGCCAGGCATGGTGGCTCACGCCTGTAATCCCAACACTTTGGGAAGCCCCGGTGGGCGGATCACCTGAGGTCAGGAGTTTGAGACCAGTCTGACCAACATGGGGAAATCCTGTCTCTATTAAAAACAAAACAAAACAAAACAAAAAACAACCTTATAAGGTTCTCCTGTAATATANGGAGAATCACTTGAACCTGGGAGGTTGATGCTCCAGTAGCCAATATCACGCCACTGCATTCCAGACTGAGTGACAGTTCAAAGCCCTATCTCAAATAAATAAATAAACAAACAAACAAACTCAATCTAGACAAAAGACTTTCAGTCCTGACATCTAGATACCCACAAAATAACCACCATGTTTTCCATTGTCTTGGTTCCTTTCCAGGGCCCCTTTAGAACACCTAGTCCCATTCTGCTCAGTCCCCACCTCACTTTGTCATTTTGTCCTGATTTCCTTCACTGAAGCCTTGACTTAGTCTTGAGATTGATCACACCCTCAGCGGTTCTTTTTTTCTACCTGAAAGCCCATATGATCTGCTATGTCAGATAGCATAAAGCCTGGGTGACCATTCAATTTATACAGCTTTTTATTAGGCTTTCTTAGGAATGACATCACTGTCTTCTTCAAGCTGTTTTCATTCTGAAACATTTTGATAATTTTTGATAATCCAGAGTGGAATAAAGAAGAAGGAATTCATATTCGGATAAACTATGTGAAATTTCGGACAATGACCCCCCCACAAAAAAAAAAAAACAAAAAAAAAAAAAAAAAAAAAAAAAAAAAACACAAAAGGGATTCTTCAGTTGGAGGCATTACTCTGGAACTTGGAAAAGCAAAATCTTTAAAAGCATTAACATGTATTGCGTTAAGGATGTTAACACTTTTAATGAATATAACCAACATCATATTCAAGTGATAGAAGATGGGGGAAAAAAGCAAACTAATTGGGGGACAGCTTAACAGTTTTTTTGGTTTGTTTTACATATTAGTTCTTGGGCAAAGTTTGTAAACCCCACTAACCCCACAGCTACTAGGACCTCTTCTCTGTGAAGTGCTATGCTTTAGAAACATGGGGTATGCAGAGATGGCCAGACTGGCAGGGGAGATATGACTGATACACATATAACTACTCTGCTACAGCTCAAACTGAGGTAGATATTGAGAGGAGGACAGGACAGATTCCACTTTTTGAAGAAGAATAGAGTGATAGCAAGAGAGAAGAGCTGTAGGAATATTTCAGGGGTCAGAGAATGATTTGAGCAGAGGCTCAGAGGAGAGAGTGAGAACAAGCATGGTATAAAGCATAGTGCTCAGAACAGATGAGCCGGGACATACAGTGTTGTAAATAGAGGCAGAAAGATAGAAACTATAGTAAAATTATAGTTAATGAAGATAGGTTGGGACTGTGAGACTTGAGGATTTGGAATGTTCGGGTAAGGAATTCGGACTTGACAGGCCTAGGGAAACTGATAAACCACGTCTGGACTGGCACAGGGAAGAGGCTAGAATAGTCAGGAAATGTTACCATGGTGAAGGCTGGGAGAAAAGTACTGAAAGCCTCGTCTAGCGGCAGTTAGAATTTAAAGTATTCCACAAATGTAAACAAGAACTACAAAGATAAACTATACATGTGCCATGACAATAGACTATATAAGGGACAAGCAAACAAATTCTTTTCAAGTTTCTTGAGCCAGGAGTGACTTGACAGGATAGTGTCGCCATGAACAGAAACAGGAAAGTGAGGAAGACAAGACACATGGAGTTCTGAGTTTAGATTGATAGAAATTTAACAGCATCCAGAGCAAAAACTTTCCGGAAGGAAGAGAGGGTTTTATTATAATACTCAACAGTGCTTTGCATTTAGGAGATCACTCACTATTTGATATATTGCACTCTGAAATAATTTTGGCTACATTTTTGAAGCCAGAGAGCATATCTCACTTCTGTAGTAATGAAATAATGCGAGTATCAGTAACACTGGATCAAAACACAAAACAAACCCTGGGGGTGGGAGTGGGGAGAACATGACCACTTGGGATTAAGTGGTATTCAAACTACAAGAGGATAAACTGTATGAGATTTGTCTTAGAATTTTAATTAGGAAAGAAATCTGACTTACCTGTTTAATCATTTTACCAAGTTCAAAATCCGGCCTTCTGCCTATTGAATAATCAGCTTTCACTTCAGAATAGGTATCATTAATAATTGCCAAGAACATATTCTAGGGATAAATATTCAAATAATTATTTCAATAAAAATTTAGTTTAAATGTTAGTGATTTTAACAAGTTTCAGGTTTGTAAAATTGTATTTAAATTTTAAAAGTAGGCCAAGCATGGTGGCTCACGCCTGTAATCCCAGCATTTTGGGAGACCAAGGTGGGTGAATCACTTGAGGACAGGAGTTCAAGACCAGCCTGGCCAACATGGCAAAACCCCATCTCTACTAAAAATACAAAAATTAGCCAGACATGGTGGCGTGCACCTGTAGTCCCAGCTACTCAGGAGGTTGAGGCAGGAGAATCTCTTGAACCCAGGAGGTGGAGGTTGCAGTGAGCCGAGTAAGATCGCACCCACTGCACTCCAGCCCGGGCGACAGAGCAAGACTCTGTCTCAAATAAATAATAAAAAAGAAACAAGCAAAACATCAAGTTTTAAAAGTAACCCATATGCTCAAAAATGGGGAAATGACTATGCAGACAATAAGTAGAATAGAAAATGTGTGGTGTGTGGGTATGGGCAAATATGTTTATGGCAAATGAGAAAAGCAGAATGTAAAAGAATGCATATGAACTGGTTATATATGTGCAATATTACATAATGGAAGAAAATTTAGAGTGATGTAATTATGTGTTCATAAGGGTGTTTTTGTTTGTTTTTGAGACAGGGTCCCACCCTGTTGCACAGGCTGGAGTGCAGTTGTGCGATCTCAGCTCACTGCAGCCTCCCACTCCCAGGTTCAAGCGATTCTCATGCCTCAGCCACCCAAGTAGCTGGGATTATAGGTGTGCATCAGCAAGCCTGGCTAATTTTTGTATTTTTAGTAGAGACAGCATTTCATCATGTTGCCCAGGCTGGTCTCGAACTCCTGAGCTCAAGCGATCTGCCTGCCTCTGCCTCCCAAAGTGCTAGGATTATAAGTGTGAGCCACTGCATCCAGCCAAGGGTGTTTGTTGTTACTGTTGTTTTTAAATTCTATGAAGCTGTTTAAATTCACAGTCTTACTACAGCTCCTGCAACTGCTAATGTCCAGATAACACAAATGTAGAAAGGATATTCTTACCCCACCAGCCCACCTTTCACTGTGGCCCAGCTCTGTCACCCTAAGAGTCTTGTCTGTCACCAAGGGATAACTTCCGTGCCTGACAAAAAGTGTTTTCATGGAGTACAGTACAATGCTTTGACTAGAAAGGCAAGGTTCCTTGGTTAGGAAGCCCAAATAGACTTGTTCTGAGTGCGTGTGAGAGATCCATCCTGATAACTCCTGAAAACCACAACGTGTTAAGTGTTTAGCTGTAAGGGCCAAAAGCCATTGCAATATGGGCAGAATATTAATGGCCACATTCATGGCTCATGGCATGCATTGTCCCAGCCTGAAGAGACCTGGGACATTCAGATTATTTATGTGAAGGATTTAGCACATTCCCATCTAAAACACCCAGAAATTAACTACTGTGATTAGATTCTCCATTGGACAACTTGAAAACAGTCGCTGGACTAGTGAACCTGGATTACTAGGGATCCACACAATTCTTAATAAATGTAAAGTACCCTGACAGCTGAGCAGAAATAATAGTTTATTCTAAATGAGTAATTTTATTTTTTATTCTAAAAAGTAAGAAATGTAAGGAATATATATTATCATTCTTACCAGCAGGACAAAGAACACAAAAAAGATGAAAGTGATGAAGTAAATGGGTCCCAAGATAGGATTGGCTTGCTGAATACCAGCAAAATCAAAATCTCCAAGAACAATTCGAAATTGTGCAAATCTTTAAGAGAGAAAAACATTAGAAAACATATACCTTCATGTACATACATGACAACTGATGGGAGTTACTAATGTCTCTAAGAGGATATCTAGCAGCATATGGCATATGCTTTCTGACTTTAATTATGTTAGTACAGAGTTGCGTAAAATTGGATGTAGAAAATTCCCCTAAAAGACTTAAGGTACCTCAATAGCTGAATAGGTAATGTAGGAAATGACCGCTTTAATGAATGTGAACTCAGTGTTCATCTATAACTTTTTTTTTTTGAGACAGTCAAACTCTGTCACCCAGGCTGGAGTGCAGTGGTGCTATCTCGGCTCACTGCAACCTCTGTCTCCCAGGTTCAGGTGATTCTCCTGCCTCAGCCTCCCAAGTAGCTGGGATTACAGGCATGCATCACCATGCCCGGCTATTTTTTTTGTATTTTTAGTAGAGACAGCCTCACCATGTTGGCCAGACTGATCTCAAACTCCTGGACTTAAGTGATCTGCCCGCCTCGGCCTCCCAAAGTGCTGGGATTACAGGCATGAGCCACCGCACCCAGCCCACCTATAACATTTGAACCTGAGATACCTGTTTACTAACTGGTTTTGGCAGTGGCCTCCTTGGCCGGCTATGCCTGTGCCCTTCTAAACATTAGAACTTTGAATTTGTTCAACAAGTGATTTTTCAACTTGTAGAAGGTTTAGACCCAAGAGCCTTAAACTTTCTAATGTCAGTGAAGTGAATTTTTGTCTTAACTAACTCTTAAATTCTGATAAAATAGGGATGCCAACAATTTGTCACTTGCTAGTCTCAAACAAGTGCTGATAATAATACTCAACATGATCCTAAGGTTTATTTTACCCTCTTTGATAGCCTGGTTTGATAAGAAATACCACTTTAAAGTATTTCAAACCTTCCTTTTTCTAATTTTAAAGATGGAAAATGAAGAAATTAAGACTTTGAGTAGCACAGTAGTAACAAATAGAATTTTCTAACTTGAAAATCTTATTTTATTTTCTCATTATTAACTTGCAGTGGTCTCACTAGACATACCAGGAATATCAGTTTAAATTATGTGTGTGTGTTCTTTATTCTATGAGGAAATTTGGAAAGAATTTTTTTTCGAGACGGTGTTTCCCTCTTGTCACCCAGGTTGGAGTGCAGTGGTGGGATCTTGGCTCACTGCAACCTCCGTCTCCCTGGTTCGAGCGATTCTCCTGCCTCATCAGCCTCCTGAGTAGCTGGGATGACAGGCACGTGTCACCATGCCTGGCTAATTTTTGTATTTTTAGTAGAGATGGGGTTTCACCACGTTGGCCAGGTTGGTCTCAAATTCCTGACCTTAGGTGATCCACCCGCCTTGGGTTCTTAAAGTGCTGGGATTACAGGTGTGTGGAAAGAAATTTTTAATCGTATGTTGATAACTCTGCGTAGTTGGTCAGTGAAAAGGGAGAAAGGCTGCTTGTCCCTTATTGCTTTTGCCAGTCACATAAAAGGAGCAAAGAGCTTTAATGAAGGAAGAAAAAGCATTCAAAGAAATGGGCTACATGAAGTCCTCGGACTCAGAGTTATCTGAGATTCCATCCTCGGCACCTAGGTAAGACCTGACCAAATCATACCTAAAGTATTGATCTTGCTTTTAGTACTGGTTTGTAATGCTTTCCTCCATAAGATAGAGAAAATACTGAATTGGAAGGAAACCAAGTCTCACCACAAATCAAATATTTTTTTCTGGCATAGGAGAATAAGAGGTTCTGTTTTAGTGTTTCTGCCATGATCTTTTATCTTTTATCTTTGAGTTGAAAAAAAAAAAAAAAGATAAAGGAACCATTCTCATTCTTTTCTCCTCTCCAGAAATTAGCTTAGTAAGCAAAGCTTCCATTCAACCCTTTTCTGTCAGGAAAGTGTTAAGATACTTCTGCTTTGTAATAGTGAGAATGACAAAAACTGAAGCATTTACTGAATGGTTATAATCTCATAGAAACTGGAGGCTCCAAATACAGTCTCTCTTTTCTTAATTGGAGCTTAGTTTATCCATTTTGTTTCTTTTTTGCAAGCTGAAAGCACCATGACACCTCAACATACAGGGTTATATTGAATGAAAATACTGTTTTGTAACTTTCTGATGCCCCTGTTAACTTTAGATAGAGTTCTCCCTTATTGAATTATAATACCTAAAAGCCTGTTTCATAATAACATGCCATTTGTCATTAATAAGACTTTCCAGTCTCTCTCGGAGTCATTCATTGGGTCACTACAAGAGATTCATCTTTAACTTGAGGGTGTAGCAATTCAAGCTTCCTTTATGATGTATAGAAAGGTGACTAGATAGTCCTCTCCCTACACACACACACACACACACACACACACACACACACACACACACACACTGTGCAGGCCCTGGACCTTGCCTCTGTCTCCTTCCTGAGAGGTGGCCAGTAACACAGTTTCTCAACTATTTCTTCTGGATCAGCAAAAAAAAAAAAAAAAAAAAAAAAAAATATTCTTGGAAGGTGAAAGAGAACCACAGGAAACTATTTCTCCCCTGTCCCCATCTAGACAATAATTACATGGGCAGAATCTGTCAGATGTACTACTTTGGAACTCTAGAGTCTGTTGAAGAAGGCCTGCAACTTCCAGGGAAAGGCTTGGACAGTAAATTGCAGTTAATTTTGGACAATTTCAGCTTTTATCTCAATAGCTATGCATCCCCTACTCATTAGCCTCATAGATGGGATTCATTCACATGTTTGTGAAGCAGCATGCATGTAGCTTATGGGAGCCATGTGGGGAAAAAATACCATGTCTTTCAAATATTGGGGATCTGTATGGTGACTGCTGATTGCTGCTTCTGATCGTGGAGATGCAGGCACTGAGGTGGGCAGCCATTCTTGCATCTCCTCCATTGTTGCAAGACCATTGTCCTTCAGCTGAAGCAATGTCCTTGGGATTTAAAGGGCTGTTATCCTTCCCCTACCTCTCACTTTATTCTTCTCTTTTCCTTTTTTGGGATCCAGACATTAAAGACTAGGACATTCAGAACAAACTCCGTATCAGGGGAAAGTTAGGAAGTCATTGTGCATTCCCAGGGAAGGGCATAGGCTGAGGAAAAACCTGAGAAGACCTTAAGTGTGCAACTCAGGGTGATCCTTGGCATGGAGCCAGACTATAAAAATAAAAAATAAGAACAAAAAATGGCAAACCCTGGGGAAGGGGAAGAATCTGATTTTCAAAGTTAACACATTATTAGATGCAAATGTCTGGTTTGAATTTTTATTATTTTTTATTTTTTGTACAGACATGGTCTCCCTTAGTTTCCCAGGCTGGTCTCAAACTGCTGGGCCCAAGTGATCCACTTGCCTTGGCCTCCCAAAGTGCTAGGAGGTTCCCAAAGTGCTATGGCTCCAAAATGTGAGCCACCACACTCAGCTTGGTTTGAATTTTTTAAAAATCACAAAATCACAAGACATACAAAGTTTGAATCTAAAAATTCATCAAAAAATCACTAGATACACAAACAGGAAAATATGAGCCATTCAGTGGAAAAAACAAAAACAAAACAAAACGCAAGCTAGTAGATACTGTCTCTGAGAGAGACCAGATGACGACCTACTAGACAAATACTTTAAAATAACTGTCTTAAAGATGCTGAAAGAACTAAAGGAAAGCATGGATAAAATCAAGGAAATGTGAACAAAACGGAAATATCAATAAAGTGAAAACCTAAAAAGAAACAAAAAATTCCAAGATGGAAAAATAATAAGCACAATGAGAAATTTACTAAAGAGATTCAAAGGAAGATTTGAGCAGGCAGAAAAAAGAATCAATGAACTTGAAGATAGGATAATTTACATTATTGAGTCTGAGAAACAGAAAAAAGAAGAAAAGTGAACAGGGCTAGGTGGCTCACGCTTATAATTCCAGCACTTTGGGAGGCCAAGACAGGTGGATCACCTGAGGGCAGGAGTTCCAGACCAGCCTGGCCAACATGGTGAAACCCCGTCTCCACTAAAAAAACACAAAAATGAAGGCCAGGAGTTCAAGACCAGCCTGACCAACATGGAGAAACCCCGTCTCTACTGAAAATAGAATGGTGGTGCATGCCTGTAATCCCATCTACTCAGGAGGCTGAGCCAGAAGAATCACTTGAACCTGGGAGGTGGAGGTTACAGTGAGCCGAGATCACACCATTGTGCTCCAGCCTGGGCAACAAGAGCAAAACTCTATCTCAAAAAAAAAAAAAAAAAGAAAGAAAGAAAATAATCCAATTTAAAAATGGACAAAGGACCTCAATAGACATTTCTCAAAAGAAGACACACAAATGGTCAACAGATATATGAAAAAATGGTCAACATCACTAATCAGGAAAATGCAAATTAGGCCGGGCACAGTGGCTCACACCCATAATCCCAGCACTTTGGGAGACTGAGGCAGGTGGATCACTTGAGGTCAGGAGTTCGAGACCAACCTAGCTAACATGGTGAAACCCCATCTCCACTAAAAATACAAAAAGTAGCCAGGTGTGGTGGTGCATGCCTGTAATGCCAGCTACTTGGGAGGCTGAGGTGGGAGAATCACTTGAACTCAGGAAGAGGAGGTTACAGTGAGCCGAGATCATGCCACTGCACTCCAGCCTGGGCAACAGAGCAAGACTCCATCTCAAAAAAACAAAATGAGATATCACCTCACACCTGTTAGAATGGCTCTTATCAAAAAGATAACAAGTGTTATTGAGGATGGAGACAAAAAGAAAACTTCATACACTGTTGGTGGGAATGTAAAATGATATAGCCACTATGCCAAACAGTATTGATATTCCTCAGACAATTAAAAATAGGACTAACATATGATCCAGCAATCCACTTCTTAGTATATGTATCTACAGGAAATAAAATCAGTATGTGAAAGAAATATCTGCCCTCCCATGTTCACTGCAGCATTGTTTAGCCGAGATAGGGAATCAACCTACATGTCTATTAATGGTTAAATGGATAAAGAAAATGTGGCATATATAAACAATGGAACACTATTCAATCTTTGAAAAGGTGGAGATACTGTCATTTGTGACAAGGATGAAACTGGAGGACCATCATATTAAGTGAAATAAGCAAGGCACAGAAGGACAAATACTGCATGATCTCAGTTATATGTGGAGTCTGAAAAAATTGAAGTCATAGAAGCAAAGGGTAGAACGGCAATTGCCAGGGGTTGGAGAGGTGGAGTTCAAGGGAAATTGAGAGATGTGTGTCAATGGGTGTAACATTTCAGTTAGACAGAATAAGTTCTGGAGATCTACTGTATAGCATGGTGACTATAGTTAATAATGTATACTTGAAAATTGCTAAGAAAGTAGATCTTAAATATTCTTACCACAAAAAATGATAAATATGAGAGGTGATGCATATGTTAAACATAGCCTGATTTAATCATTTCACAACATATACATATTTCAAAACATCACACCATATAGCATAAATATATATAATTTTAATTATACCTTAATAAATCTGGAGGGGAAATAGATCATGTGATCCAGCAAATCTGCTTCTGGGTATATAACCAAAGGAACTGAAAGGAGGGTCTTGAAGAGATATTTATACATCCATGTTCACAGCACTGTTATTCACAATAGCTAAAATGTGGAACCAACCCAAATGTGTATTGACAGATGAATGAATAGGCAAAATGTGGACTATACATATAATAGAATATTATTCAGCCTTTTTAAGGAAGGAAATTCTGACTACATGCTACAACATGGATGAAACTTAAGGGCATTTATGCTAATGAAGTAATCCAGTCACAAAAAGACAAATAATATATGATTCCACTTATATGTTGTACCTACAGTAATCAAAATCATAGCGACAAAAAGTAGAATGGTGGCTGACAGGGGCCGGGGAAGGGGAAAATAGGGAGTTATTGTTTAATTGGTATAGAGTTTTTGATTTCCAAGATGAAGAGATTTGAAGAGAGATGGGGGTGATGGTTGCACAATATGAATGTACTTAGTATCACTGAACTGTACACTTGGAAGTGGTTTAAATGGTAAATTTTATGTTATATATATTTTATCACCATAAAAATTTTGAAAAAAGCTTAAAAATGCCTTCAGGGCAAATAGCTTTGGGTGCTGGGCTTACTTCTCTGGGTTGTGGCCTTCTGACTTTGACCCAGTTATTACTCACTTTCTTATTAATTTTTCGTTGTTTTTTATGTCATCCAGCTTTTAAAATTGTCCTCAAGAGGAGATTGATCTGAATAGCCTAACTCGTCATTACCAAAAACAGACGTCCTCTCATTAACCCATTCCAAAGTTCTCTACCTGTTCTGTGCTTTATACTTTTCTTTCCTCTTCACTACCCACGGTAAGACAAATTTCCTAGGCTCTGTAAATTATTACATCTGTATTCAATGCCAATTATTACCAAGTTTTATTATTATTTTTATTATTTTAGAGATGGCATCTCACTCTGTTGCCCATGCTGGAGTGCAGTGGCGTGATCATAGCTCACTGTGACCTCAAACTCCCAGGCTCAAGTGATCCTCCTGCCTCAGCCTCCTGAGTAGTTAGGAATACAAGCATAGGCCACCACATCCAGCTAGTTGTTTTTTATTTTTTGTAGAAACAGAGTCTTTCTATGTTGCCCAGGTTGGTCTTGAACTCCTGGCTTCAGTGATTCTCCCATCTTGGCCTCCCTAATGCTGGAATTATAGGTGCCATGGGGTCCAGCCTAAAGCTATTTTAAAAATACATGTTTGGCAGATTAGCAAAGGACGATCAGGTCAATATCAATAAAAATATTAAGATGAAGCCCTCCAAAGAAAACACTTAAGATTTCTTTTGGCTGGGTGTGGTGGCTGACATCTGTAATCCCAGTGCTTTTGAGATGCCGAGGCAAGAGGATTGCTTGAACTCAGGAGTTCAAGACCAGCCTGGGCAACATGGCTAAACCTTGTCTCTACAAAAAATACAAAAATTGGCTGGATGTGGTGGCACACCCAGCTACTCAGGAGGCTGAGGTGGGAGGATTGCTTGAGCCCAGGAGTTTCAGGATGCAGTGAGCAGTGATAAGGCCATTGTACTCCAGCCTGGGTGACAGAGTGGAGACCCTGTCCAAAAAAAAAAAAAAATACCAAGAGAATAAATACTATAGAGACATGGGGACAATTTCCATTGTCTTAGGTAAAATTATCACTTCCAATGAAAATGGAAAATTATTTTCTAACTTGACCTAGTAACACCTTAAAAATGGACACCATCACCCATTTGGCTCCTTCAATGCCAAACCCTAATTGGAATGTGATAGATATTTAGCCATCAATGAAAATATCAGCCAGGCTGGTGGCTCATGCCTGTAATCCCAGCATTTTGGGAGGCCGAGGCAGGAGGTTCACTTGAACCCAGAAGTTTAAAACCACCCTGAGCAACATGGTGAGACGCCCTCTCTACAAAAAATAATAAAAATGTAATCAACCAGGTGTGGTGGTGCACACCTGTAGTCCTAGCTACTTCGGAGGCTGAGGATAGCTTGAGTCCAGAAGTTTGAGGCTGCAGTGAGTGAAAAAAAAAAAAAAAAATCAAACTAACCTTAAATATATTAAAGCTTATATTACTACTTATCATAGAAGGTTAGACCTTTCCATTTTTTTGTAAGAAAATATAGAAGATATAATTACATTTATACTAAGAGCTTACATGGAATTCTGAAAAGTGGAAAAGTCATCAACTTGTGATCCAAAAACAAGAAATCCTAACTGGGCATAAGCAAAGAATATTATAAAAAACATGATGGCAAATCCTACTATGTCTTTAATACAACGGGACAAGGTTGATGACAGCTGAGACATTGTCTTGTTAAAGCTTATGAATTTGAATATCTGCAAAAGAACAAAGTTAATTGAAATACGAGAATATCAAAGATGAAATTACTTAGAATAAATTAATCTCAGAAGAATTCTGCTTCGAATTAAAGGAGATATTTAATGATAATCATGGGTGTTTGAGGATTTGCCAGCAATCATTACAAGGCCAAACTTCTGTATTTTTTTGTTTTGTTTTGTTTTGTTTTTTTGAGATGGAGTCTCACTCTGTCACCCAGGCTGGAGTGCTGTGGTGCGATCTCGGCTCACTGCAACCTCCGCCCCCCAGGTTCAAGCGATTCTCCTGCCTCAGCCTCCCTAGTAGCTGGGATTACAGGCATGTGCCACCACGCCCGGCTAATATTTTTTATATTTTTAGTAGAGAGGATTTCACCATGTTGGCCAGGCTGGTCTCAATCTCCCGAGCTCAGGTGATCCGCCCACCTCGGCCTCCCAAAGTCCTGGGATTACAGGCGTGAGCCGCCACATCTGGCCAACTTCTTTTTTTTTCTGTCATCCAGGCTGCAGTGTAGTGGGGGATTACAGCTCACTCTCACCTCCACCTCGAGGGCTCAAGGGATCCTTCCACCTCAGCCTCCAGAGTAGCTGGGACTATAGGCGTGCACCACCACACCTGGTTAATATTTTTTGGTATCTTTGGATTTCCCAGGCTGGTCTCGAACTCCTGGGGCCAAGAATCTACCCGCCTTGGCCTTCCAAAGTGCTAGGAGTACAGGTGTGAGCCACTGTGCCCAGCCCAAACTACTTTTAAAATTACTTAATAGTTGAAAAAATATTTTTCCCCATGACTTTTAGTTTAATTTTCATTATGCTATTACACTGTATTATGTAATATAATAAAATATAAATACCTTTATCCACGCAAAAAAGATGGTAATAGCAATTATATTATTGTAATAAATGTGCCAGCATGCAAGAAAATAGAAATCTGAATATTGTTCAGTACTTTTCAACAGCTGTCCAAGGAAGAGAAAAATTTGTACATTACAGTATGTGTTGAAGGAAACAGCCACAAAACACAACTAAATGGGAAAATAAGAAGGGTTAAATTAGAGAATATCTCTACCTCTAAATATCTTACAGCCTATGAGGAAACACAAAAAAAGTTCATCAAAAGTTTAACAAAAAGGGAAGGAAAGATACGACATATGCTTTTACATAAATGGAAATAACCCTCAACTTATGCAAGTTTAAGGTAGTACTAATTATTATAAAGTTGAAAAATATTAATTGCTTGGCCATCCTAACCTATCTAAATCTTTGTTTCTTTGAGTCGTAAAGCACAAATGTATAAAATGATTATGTAACTCTGAGGCCATAAGGATTTCTGCTCTACATAATACTTAAAAGCTAAACATTTTCTACTGTGTAATACTACAAGAAAACAATTTATAATTACAAAAAATAAAATCTTCTGGAACCTTTTAACAACCCTTTAAAAGAGTATTTCAGAACCAGGTTGTTTTAGCTATCAGAGCTTTATAACTGACATGAACATTTTCCTTTGACTATTCTTGCCTGAAATGCTCAGATAAACATTTAATGTTACATCCTTTGTAAGATATTAGTGGAGTTACCAGAGAGGTAGGTGGCATACTTTCTGACTCTCAGAAACTTTCAATCTGGTTTTGGGAAACAAGGCTTAAATACTTGATTGGCTATAATTAAGGGCCAATAAGGGTGAAAGATCAGATTGTATAAGCTAGAAACATTGGTTCTTTGTTCATGAGACCAAGCTCTTTAACATTTGTCTCGGCCTGACTAAATCTCTGTTTATTTCAGTACATTTCATTGACTAGAACTGATGGTCTTTGGTGTGTCTTTCAGGGACTGTTTCTCCAAACCTGGTGCCCTCTGGACCCACAAGGTCCCCTCTGGCTGCTCACCCCTGTCAGTATTCTGCTTAGCCTTGTCTTTTGTCTATTTTTTCAAAATTTATTATGAGGAGAAAAATAGATTTGGCAACATAGATTATTTTAAACAGCCTTGCCCCCAAAGACCCGTGACTGGTGAAACTCAAGGCCCTGAAAGTAATACATTTTTTGAGTGGGGGTAGGGAGACCTACTGTGCACATTAAAGCATGATATTTCTGGAATCACCTTTTCCTGTAGGTTTATGCTGACCCTCCCAAGGACCAAATCAGAAGAAAATAGATCTCTCCCTTTTGGAGGCACACCATTAATAGTACGATTCCCAGTTCATTTTATGTTTGATACTTGTAGTTTTCAAAATAAGTTCTGGATGGAATAGAAGATTCTGTCTTTTTACACCTCCTTCATTGGTAGGTTCAGATGTGATCTCCTTCAACCATACGCGTGAATATATACTCACCAGCAAAAGTAGCAATTCTAGCCAGTTCCAAATACTTTTGAAATAGGCAGACTTAAATTCTTTTATTTTTTTGACTTCTTGCGTTGTGAAGACAAAAAGAAAAATACAAAATGTGATTTCACAGGAAGCAATAAAATAATCGTAGTAGCTAACATATCTGAGGAGCTTCACAGAGTAAAACTGCCATGAAGTAAGTATTCCTCCAGTTGCCGGGAATTCTGCCACCAATCTGTAAAATCAGGTTTGTGAAAGCAACTGTTCATTTCAAGCATTTATATTTCAGTACGTAATGTGAAATTTTCAGTCAATGATTATGTGTGCTTTAATGATAATCAGTTTTTTTTTTTTTATAAAGTATGTTTCCTTGGAGAAATGGGTTCAATTTAAACATCTTCTAGATTTACTTATTTCATAGTGGCTCCACTTTTTCTATACCTGAATATTCACAGTGGTCAAAGACCAATGTAAATGAGAAAGCAAGTTGTGATTTTTTTTTCAGACATTCATTCTATTTGGTGTTCAGCTTGCTTGTTCATAACTGGAATATAATTTATGTCCATAGGAGAATGATATGTTCAAGAAAATGCTATACCATTAGTTACTGTTATTAGTTAGAACTCTTCCCCAATATACATAATTTTTGAATACTTCAGAGGGAGGACATACATTCTCCCTCTTTAGATGATCAGAAATGCTTGCTTCTTTCTGTTGGATGCTGGATGCAAAAATCTATATGCAGACAGAAGAATAAAAATTAAATCCAACACTACATATAAAAAGATTTTGAGGTTCTCTGGTGTTCTCCACAACTTCCGATAATTAAGAATTGGTGGTAATTTAAGGAACCAGCATTTCTATCACAATATTACAATTTAATTATCCCTACTAAAGATTTTAGCAAATGTCATTGGTACTCTTATAAGGTGCTCCCAAAACAACAAAAACAAAACCTCAGTTAACAAATAAAACTTACATCTTACACATACTAGGTAGTGAGTGAAGTGAACTAAACTCAATATTATGATCTGAAGTGCAGACTAATCAAAAAGGAAAAGTAATATTCTGTTTAATTTGCCTGATAATTATACAAAAATGAAAATAAACGGATAAGGTATAAATAATATGCATCTATACAACTACTGATTAGATACTCCAGTTAACAGTTTCAAAGTCTGCTGAAGTTTCTAAAAAATAACGTTTTAAAAGGTAACAGAATAAGTGTAAAACTTTCAGAGAGGAAATCTGGACTTAATCTGATATTACAAGGACTTCTTCGTATGTCTTAAAGCCAGTTACCTTAATGCTTCCATTCTTGTTTAGGACATAAAAATAATTTGTATTCTTCACTTTATCCTGATCAGGACTGTTGCGAAGGGTGAATGAAGTTGGTAAAAAGCTCTGATTCTCTGAGAGAAAAGAACTTTTTTTTTTTTTTTTTTTTTTTTTTTTTTTGAGACGGAGTCTCGCTCTGTCACCCAGGCTGGAGTGCAGTGGCCAGATCTCAGCTCACTGCAAGCTCCGCCTCCCGGGTTCACGCCATTCTCCTGCCTCAGCCTCCCGAGTAGCTGGGACTACAGGCGCCACCACCTCGCCCGGCTAGTTTTTTGTATTTTTAGTAGAGACGGGGTTTCACCGTGTTAGCCAGGGTGGTCTAACGATCTCCTGACCTCGTGATCCGCCCGTCTCGGCCTCCCAAAGTGCTGGGATTACAGGCTTGAGCCACCGCGCCCGGCGGAGAAAAGAACTTTAAAATAAAAGGTATAACATCCATTGGCTGCTTCAGGCAGTTCATTTGTTTTATTCATTTTTATATATTTTAAAGGCCATGGTGTGTTTCACTCTCCCTGTTGCACGGGGAGCAAAATCTCCTAAACTCCAATTCCATAGTCCATTCAGGAAAAAATGTTAAGACTTATGAGATAAAAGTGGCTCACTGATATTAAAGTAATTTTTTTTTTAACTTTTATTTTAGGTTCAGGGGTGCATGTGCAGGTTTGTTATATAGGTAAACTTGTGACTTGGGGGTTTGGTGTACAGATTATTTTTTCACCTGGGTACTAAGCATACTTCCTGACAGTTTTTTTTCTGAGCCTCTTCCTTCCCACCCTCCTCCATCAAGTAGGCCCCAGCGTCTGTTGTTCCCCCTTTTCTGTCCATGTGTTCTCATTATTGAGTTCCCACTTATAAGAACATGTAGCTTTTGGTTTTCTGTACCTGCGTGGGTTTGCTAAGGATAATGGCCTCTAGCTCCATCCATTTATCTGCAAAGGATATGATCTCATTCTTTTTATTGCATAGTATTACATGGTGTATAGCAGACACTGTTGTTTGCCTCTCTAGCAGTCATTATCCCATTTTTTTCTAACAGAATCTTAATTGTATTCAGTCTTCCACCCATCCCAGATCACTTAGGGGAAGCTGATTAAATCCCCAGGCAGATCCTATCATGGTAATCCTTTACTAAGTGTTTGATTCTAGAGCAAATCCTTTTCTAGTGCTTGATTCTGACTCCCATATTGTTCAAAGATCAACTATACATTGAATTTAAAAAACATCCAAAGCCTTCACATCTGAACCCACCAATGAAGGAGGTATAAACCCTTATTTGGGTTTTGTTCATGCTTGTGCTGAGATTAAAATCCTAAGGTTTAAAATAAAAATAATGTAGGCTGGGCACGGTGGCTCACGTCTGTAATCCCAGCACTTTGGGAGGCCGAGGCGGGTGGATCACCTGAGGTCGGGAGTTCGAAACCAGCCTGGCCAACATGGCGAAACCCTGTCTCAACTAAAAATACAAAAATTAGCTGGATGTGGTGGTGCACGCCTGTAATCCCAGTTAGGAGGCTGAGGCAGTAGAATTGCTTGAACCCAGGAGGCAGAGGTTGCAGTGTGCTGAGATCATGCCACTGTACTGCAGCCTGGGCAACAGAGCTAGACCCCATCTCAAAAATAAAATTAAATTAAAATAAAAAAATGAAAAATGTGGTTCTACTGTCAATATGAAAAAGTAACATCACATTGTTTTATTATTTCAAAATTTATTTAGGAACATGGAGATTACATACAATGTTTTATATTGTTTAAGAAGAGGTAGTCTCATTTCTTGTCTTTCTGCAGCTTCAAAGAGCTATCATTTAGTCTTGATAATTTCCTCTTCTAATCAGATCATTAAAATCTGTTGGTTTCCTTTCAGAATGGCTTCTTTATTAAGTTACTCATTTTTGTCTCAAGAATGAACAATTTAAATTTCAATGAGTAATAGCAGCCAGCATCCCAGAAATGTTAGAACCTGTGGTATATTGCAAAAATAGCTATAGTTCTTCACATCTTTTTGCCTGGCCTGTCACCCAGGAGAGGGTGTACTGCCCCAGCCTTTGATGCTGGACTCGACCATGTAAATTTCTTTGGCCAATGGGATGTTAACAAATATGATGCAAGCAGAAACTTGAAATGAGTTTGTACATTAGAACTTGCTCTTTGGGACCTCTACAATTGCCATGAAAAAGACATGCCTGGGCTAACTTGGACCCAGGAGAAGGATCAGATACATGTAGAGCAGAACCAACTCAAAGATACATGTGTGGGCCCTGCCAAATAGCAGCTATATTGGCAAGCCTAACAGAGATCAGTCAAGCACAGCTGGATCAATTGAACTCTAAACACATGAGAAATATTTATTGTAAGCCACTACACTTGAAGGTGGTTTGTTCCCTAGGAAAAGCTAGATACAAGACCTAACTTGGGCCTCAGCTCTCTACCTCTGAATCATTTAGGAGGCTTTTGGTTGTAACCAAAAACCCCAACTTAAATTGGTTTAAACAATCAAGAAATGTATTTCTGTCACACAGCAGCAGTTTCAGAGATAACAGCAGACACCATCTGTGGTAAGTTCACAGATCTAGCTCCATTTCTTTGAGATGGCTTCAGTTTTGCCCTCCTTTGTGTTAGCTTAGTATCTTACGCTTCCCCAAGATGATTGTGTACAAGCAGCAACTGTGATTATATGTCATTGATGTCAGTAAAGAGATAGCACCAACCAAAGAGAAAAAAAAAGTTATTCCCATTAGTCTAATTGGGTTACCTTAGGTCACCTCCCTAACATGGACCATGCTAATTGATTTATGCCAGGCCAAGCTCAATACACTCCAGCCTGGGTGACAGAGTGAGACTCAGACTAAAAAAAAACCATAAGGAAGAGAAAATATATTTACTATTCACTAAGTGGGTCTTCATAATGGTCTTTATCCTAGTGGCCTTCATACTGAGTAGGCTGAGGAGGAGGAGGGGAAGAGGAAGGGAGGGTCTTGCTGTCTCAGGGGTGGCAGAGCGGAAGAGGTGGAGGAGCGCATTCAGTGAAACTTGACAGATTTTACATAATAATTTTCTTTTTTTTTCATTTTCTAAAATATTTCTATACAGTACCAGTCCTTCAACCCTTTGCTTTAGTTTCTGTGCCTATATCATTGAAGGGTTCATGTCATAAAAGAAGTCAAAAGCAGTCTTGAATAATCGGAACCCTTCTCCAGATGTCTAATGTCTAATCTCCATCAAGGCCTCTTCTGTTAATTCCTCTGGTGTGGTGTCCATTAGCTCTTGATTTCTCCAAAATCAGTATCCTGAAACCCTTCACCCTCCCACTTTTTTTTTTTTTTTTTTTTTTGCCACATCTACATCTCTTTCATGATTTCTTTGATTGACTCTGTCATAAATCCTGTGAAGTCATGCAATCTGAACAGTTTTCTCCAGCAGGTATTTATTGTTTCAGGTTTGATAGCTTCACAGTTTTTAATAACAATGATGGCATCTTCAATAATGCAATCCTTCCACACTTTCATGATGTTCTCTCTGTTGGGGTTCTCTTCCGTAGTGTCAACAATCCTTTCTAAAGAGTACTGTGTGTTATGAGCCTTAAAAGTCCTCATGATCCCCTGATCTAGAGGCTGAAATAGAGATGTTGTGTTTGGGGGTAAGTAAACCACTGGAAAAAGCATCAATGGAACCATTCTAGAAAAAGAGTTCTCATTGTCCAGGCCTTCTTGTTGTACAACCAAAAGATTGGAAACTGGTGTTTTATCTTTTCCCTTCAAGGTTAGGGGGTTAGCAGTTTTATAGATAAGGGTAGTCCAGATGATAAACCTGACTTCATTTGCACAAAACAGTAGAGTTAGCCTGTTTCTTCCTGCCTTAAATCCTTGTGCTTGCTTCTCTTCCTTATTAATAAATGTTCTTTGTGGCATTTTTTTTTTTCCAGAATACGGCACTATTGTCTGCATTAAAAACCTGTTCAGGCAGATATCCTTTCTCCTCAATGATTTTCATAATGACGTTTGCTATATTGTCTGCTGCCACTTGGTTGGCAAAAGCTACTTCTGCTATCTTGACATTTTTGAAAGTGAAACCTCTTTCTAAAAGTATCAAAGCAATCATTGCTGGCATTAAATTCTCCAACTTGAGATCCTTCACTTTCCTTTTACCAGTTGCCACATGATTTTTTTTTTTTTTTTTTTTTTTTTTTTTTTTTTTTTTTTTTTTTTGAGACGGAGTTTTGCTCTGTTGCCCAGGTTGAAGTGTAATGGCACAATTACACTTCGGCTCACCGCAACCTCTGCCTCCCAGGTTCAAGCGATTCTCCTGGCTCAGGTTCCTGAGTAGCTGGGATTACAGGCTGTGCCATCACGCCCGGCTGATTTTGTACTTAGTAGAGACGGGGTTTCTCCATGTTGGTCAGGCTGATCTCAAACTCCTGACCTCAGGTGATTCGCCCACCTCGGCCTCCCAAAGTGCTGGGATTACAGGCGTGAGCCACCGTGCCCGGCCGACTTTGCTTTTCTTAAATCATTTAAAATCTAAAGGTATGCCTTTCTTATAGCAGACCTGCATTCCCACAGAAGCTGCATTTTCAATGAGATAAAAAGGTATTTTGCAAAAAGGGCAAGGTTTCCACACCTGCTGGCATAGCTGCAGTGATGGCTTCATGAATTTCCTTTCCTTCCCCCTGCTTCCAGGGCAATGGTCCTTAGTCTCTGGATTCACTTATCTTGAAACGGGGGACAACTGCAGCTGCAGACATCAATTTATGATACATATCAAGTAATTCAATTTTCTCTTGTAATGTCATGACATTTCTCTACTTTGTGGGAGCACCCCCAGTATCACTAGTGGCATTTTGTATGGGTCCCATGGTGTTATTAAAGGTTTATGGTACTGCAATAAATACGATAAAAAACACATGAGAACTATGAGAGATCACTTTTTTACTGAGATACACAATTTATTGGAGAGACAAACTGCTTACGTGAAGATGGTGAGCATCACACGACAGTTTAAATGGATACTCACAACACTAGAGTTCACTGCAATAGCAACAGGAGATGGCTACGAAATTCTTACACTAGTGCAGTGTGTACTCTAATTTTATGCAGTTATGATATAGTACTGCATCTTTTGTTTACATTTTTCTTGACTGCAAATGGTGCCACATGTTCATGTGCATAAGTTTTGGCAAATTTTAACTTCTTATAATAGATTTGTGTATACTGTGTGATAGTAATAAAATAAATGAGTATCTACAGGTATTTCATGCATTCACGACATGCCTAACTTTTTCTTAATTCTTTTTTCAGTATTTCTAGGCTACATGGTTGGTTTGGGAGTTTTTTCAAATTGTCACAAAGGTCCAAAAATTTTCCAATATATTTACTGAAAAAATCCATATCTAAGTGGACGTGTACAGTTCAAACTCATGTTGTTCAAGGGTCAACTGTACTAATAAAGAAGTTTTGTAGGCCACTGACCACTGTCTATGAAAAAAAGTTTTGAGTCACTCACCTGATAATACAAAATAGATTTACATTAGCATTATATAAGGAAAATCAATAAAATAACTCTAGTCCCTCTTGTGATCCAGCTGTTCAGTCGAAGGTCGATGAACTTGTTTTTGGTTTCAGATTTTGATTTTGATAAAGTGAAAATATATCCTCCATTTCGGTAAACACCAAGAAATCCCCAGTGCCAAGGGGAGTTGGTATTAGAAGTAGAATATCTCCATCTGTTAGACATAAAAAGAATAATGGTGAAATGAGAAAGCCCAACTGAGAAGTATTCTCATAATTTAAATTGATCTTTGGTTCAAAAGTAGTTTTTTGGCCAGGTGCGGTGGCTCACGCCTGTAATCCCAACACTTTGGGAGGAGGATCCCTTGAGCCCAGGAGTTCGAGACCAGCCTGGGCAATGTGGTGAAACCCCATCTCTACAAAAAATACAAAAATTAGCCAGGCATGGTGGCATGTGCCTGTAGTCACACCTACTCAGGAGGCTGAGGTAGGAGGATTGTTTGGGCCTGGGAGGTTGAGCTGCAGTGAGCTGTGATCATGCCACTGCACTCCAGCCCAGGCAAAAGAGCCAGACCCTGTCTCAAAACAGAAACAAAAAAACCAAAAACAAAAAAACCCAACAAAAGTAGTACTTTTAAAAAAAGTAGTAGTAAATTCATAAGTATTATAGTAATTTTAAAGCAAGACAATGCATTAAGGACTAAAGGATTAAGATTTAATTAAGATTTAATGTAGTTTATACTTTTTAATGCATATGGTGGGCAACACCACTGGACTAGGTGCTATGAGGTAATTTTCAAAATCCATAATTTTCAAAATTTGCTGGGCATGGCAGCACGTGCCTGTAGTCCTTGTTACTCAGGAGTCTGAAGCAGAACTGCTTGAGCCCCAGAGTTCGAGGCCGCATTGAGCTATGATTGCACAACTGCACTCCAGCACTCCAGCCTGGCTGACCAAGTGAGACCCTGTCTCAGAAAAAAAAAAAAAAAAAAAAAATCATCTGTTAGGTGTGGTGGCATATGCCTATAGTCCCAGCTACCCAGGAGGCTGAGATGACAGGACTGCTTGAGGCCAAGAGTTTGAGGTTGCAGTGTCGATAATGGTGCCCGTGAATAGTCCCTGCACTGTAGTGTAGGTCACATAGCGAGATCCCCTCTCTAAAAAAACAAAAAAATCCATCTGTTGTCTCACGGAGCTTAGAATTGTCTCAGGGAGCTTAGAATCTAGAAAATGACGACTGTATTTTTTTTTTTCTTTAACAGGTTGTTTCTGTTACGAGATATTTAGTCTTTGAGTAGGACAAAACTATTAAGAGTTTTGGCTCAGAAATGGGTAAAAAAGGTGTTTCATAACTGTCTTGTAAATGTAATATATTGTTTATAAATGCTCAATAAAAACTTTGTTACAATGTCCATGTTGTTACGTAGATATTTTAATGAAAGTACATAAAAATCAAAGTAAACTGTGTATAACTAAATTTTGGACTGGGTGCAGTGGCTCACGCCTGTAATCCCAGCACTTTGGGAGGCTGAGGTGGGCAGATCACTTGAGGCCAGGAGTTCGAGACCAGCCTGGCCAACATGGTGAAACCCCATCTCTACTAAAAATACACAAATTAGCTGGGCATGGTGACGCATGCCTGTTATCCCAGCTATTTGGGAGGCTGAGGCACAAGAATCTCTTGAACCCAAGAGGCGGAGGCTGCAGTGAGCCAAGACTGTGCCACTGCACTCCAGTCTGGGTGACAGAGTGAGATTCTGTCTCAAAAATAGAAAAAAAAAATTTTTTTTTTGTTTCTTCTTTTAATTTTAACTTAATTACAGGATATCCAAAAAAGGAAAGCTTTGATTCCTCATTTCAGTCTCTCTATTCAGTTCCCCAAAACAGATTTGAAAGGTTATTCAAAGATGCACTGCTTAAACCTGTTCTACTAATAACACTACGGCAGGGAGGGAAAGAGACACCACTAGGAAAAAATACTTATGTTTTAATGAAACTTCCATAGTTGTATTTTTGAGTGTTTTCCACACATGACTATTAAGTGGAAACAGGAAGATCTGTTATACCAGATCTCTCCTAGCTTCCAATTTTTTGTTTTTAATTAGTGAATTTTACATTTTAGACAAGCAAAATGGATTCTTTTTTCATTGTTGAGGATTAACAGGTATTACTTCACAATTCCTATAAGTATAGAGATTATAAAATAAACCTAATTGATAGTGTTAATTTTGGTATTTAATAAAGTATTTGTACTTGTTATGAGAATTTGGAATATTAAAATACTTAAAAGATTAGTCTTAGGATTCCAATTAAAAATGTGTAAATAATTGCTTTATCTTGTAATTTGGGGTTGAAAGAAAGTAAATAGTACTATAATAGTTAAGAGAATGGGCTGGGTGTGGTGGCACACACCTGTAATTCCAGCACTTTGGGAGGCCAAGGCAGGTGAACTGCTTGAGCCCAGGAGTTTGAGACCAGCTTGGGCAACATGGTGATATCCCATTTCTGCAGAAAATACAAAAATTATCTGGGTGTGGTGCCATGTGCCTATAGTCCCAGCTACTTGTGAGGCTGAGGTAGGAGGATTGCTTGAGCCCCAGAGGTTAAGGCTGCAGTGAGCTATGATCTTCACTGCACTCCAGCTTGGGCGACACAGTGAGCCCCTGTCTCAAAAATAATAATAATAATAATTTTTTTTTTTTTTTTTAAATTGAGACAGAGTCTCGCTCTGTCGCCCAGGCTGGACTGCAGTGGCCG
>NW_016804399.1:88630-91418 GCF_001698545.2 Rhinopithecus bieti
GGGTCTACAGGTGCCTGCCACCTCACCCAGCTAGTTTTTTGTATTTTTTAGTAGAGATGGGGTTTCACCGTGTTAGCCAGGATGGTCTCGATCTCCTGACCTCGTGATCCGCCCATCTCGGCCTCCCAAAGTGCTGGGATTACAGGCTTGAGCCACCGCGCCCGGCCATCGTAATGCTAATGAAGCTACTGCGGATGGTTAACACTCATTAAGCATGTACTGTGTACTAGGCACTGCTCTAAGCACTTTATAAGCATTAACTCATTGAATCCCATAGCCCTTCTTCTCTCCTTATACGAGTAAATTAAAATTTTCTTCCAATACATGAGTATCAGAGCTGGTCACAGCCACACATCATGACTTCACTCCAAAGTTGTCTGTACCCCTCCTCCCAACCCTCCTCCCCAACTCTGGCCATGGTGCCTGCTACTCCTGGCTTTGCCCTCTGCTGATCGTTCTAAGAGATCCCAAGCCCAGGGTTCATTTACTTCCTCCCTTTGTCTTCTCTGTCATTGTCCACATACATGTTTCAGAAAACAGTAACAAAGTGGCAGGGTGACCTCCACTTCTTTTATTATTATTTCCTATTTCACCTAGCCTAAACCGACCATCTAGGATCATTTAGCCCTCATCTCACACTTGCCCTCTTTCAGGAAATGACCCTGTCTCCTCGGTAAGTTTCAAATTCCTGCACAGCAGTCATATGACCTCTGTCCAATTCATACTTTGGCCTTTTCCACCTCATCTTCCATATGCTCACAATACCAAACATAGCTCCACATGTAGAATTACTTACAGAACATATTGTTCCTTCTTCCTAAAATACCCATCCCTGATTCATGCTTCAAAATGCAACTAAATTGTCATCACCACCGGAAGCCTTCTCTGCCTTGTCCTTATATACCCCAATGTGCATATGCCAGGTTTTGTGACCTGGGAGAGCTGAAACTGCTGTCCCCTTAACTGTTCTTTCCTCATAATGTGAGCATGTTGCTATGTTAAATATAATGGAAAAAGCAAGTCCATTCCACTGCTGAAGGAATGATTCCCTTACGTAAGTAAAAACACCATGAAATTATATTCTTATATGTACGTTTTATTATATACTGTACCTTACCATAACGCATATACACAGTAAAGGCTTGTATGCCAAAACCACATATATTACACTTTCTGGGCAATTAAAGAACTTTTTAAAAGTAAATTTCACTATACACAATTATAGACTAGATCCTAACCCTCACATGATATGCAAGTCTTCTATTTAACAAATGAAATGAGAACGTTTAAAAAAATCAATTTTTTTTTTTTTTTGTGATGCAGCCTTGCTCTGTTGCCCAGGCTGGAGTGCAATGGCATGATCTTGGCTCACTACAACCTCCAACTCCCAGGATTACAGGTGGCTGTCACCATGCCCGGCTAATGTTTGTATTTTTTAGTAGATATGAGGTTTCACCATGTTGGTCAGGCTGGTCTCAAACTCCTGACCTCAGGTGATCCACCCACCTTGGCCTCCCAAAATGCTGGGATTACAGGCGTGAGCCACCGTGCCCGGCCAAAAAAATCAATTTTTAAAAAATTACAAGAATAGTATCAAAGTGAGAACATAGGCTCTCAATAAATACTTACTGGCTGGTTGTTTCTAGTAGTTTAAAGAAATGACATTTATTTTTATTTGTTCCTTCAGGAGATATTCATGCCCACTATATATGCCAAGGGTTCATGGACTACCTAAATCTACTTCATCCACAGTCACAAGATACTTTACCTTCCAAAAATCAGTTACGCTGCGAATAGACTTAAAGTTGGTTCTTTCTTCACCAGGCACAGAAGTGTCCAAAAATAGAGATGACATAACCTTGTTTAAGTAATACATATGTGGGTTTACCATCCCAAAAGTCACTAAGGAAAAGAATTTTTTGTTTAATAATTTACATTTAAAAACTCAGCTTATCAGGATTAAACATGTTATATTTTGTTCCTAATTTTGAAAATTAAACTTTCTTATTTTATCTAATTATAAAAGTAATAATTTAAAAAATCTAAACGAAAAATATAAAAAGTAGGACGTAGTTTCTAGAATTAGTTTGGCAAATATTCTTCAGATATTTCTTTATGCATACACACTTATAAAGAAAATAATTTTGTCTTTACAAAAATGAAGACACATTATATACACTATTCTGCAAGTTGACTTTTTCTCTACATGAGAGTAAGGCAGTATAGTACTGTGAGTGGTTAAGATTATACGGACTTTGAATTCAGACAGATAAGGGTGTGAGTCCCATCACAGGGATAGTATCTCTTACCTCCTAGTTTTGTTGTAAGAAGTGAGATGATGCACATAGAACACTTTAAACTGTGTTTTGGCACACGATGAGTTTTTTTTTTTTTTTTTTAGACGGGGTCTCGCTCTGTCACCCAGGCTGGAGTGCAGTGGCCCGATCTCAGCTCACTGCAAGCTCCGCCTCCCGGGTTCACGCCATTCTCCTGCCTCAGCCTCTCAGGTAGCTGGGACTACAGGCGCCGCCACCTCGCCCGGCTAGTTTTTTGTAGTTTTAGTAGAGACGGGGTTTCACCGTGTTAGCCAGGATGGTCTTGATCTCCTGACCTCGCGATCCGCCCGTCTCGGCCTCCCAAAGTGCTAGGATTACAGGCTTGAGCCACCGCGCCCAGCCACGATGAGTTTTTAAAACTATTAACTAGTGGCGGGGCATGGTGTCACACCTGTAATCCTAGCACTTTGGGAGGCCGAGGTGGGTGGATCACCTGAGATCAGGAGTTCGAG
>NW_016804399.1:93810-105587 GCF_001698545.2 Rhinopithecus bieti
AAAAAAAAAAAAAAAAAAAAAAAAAAAGCTGTCGGCAGTCACATCTCTCACATGAATTGAATGTGGGGCCGCAGAGTTCCTTTCAGGGTGTCTGGAACTGCCAAATCGCCCCTGTCCCTCCCATTCCTTAAGAGCATCCCTCACCGCCTCGGTGCCACCGTGACGCCTCAGCCATGGCGGAGCCCCACTACACCGCCAGTTCGTTCGCCCGGGGCCGCGGCGCTTGCGCACTGGTCTCGCGGAGCGCGCTGCCCGGCTCTGACGCCTGCGCGAGCCCCCGGCTCCTCCTTGGCTGCGAGCTACTCAAGGAGTCTTCAGCGCGGCTGCGCCGCAGAGGCCCGGGAGGCCTTTCGCCCGAGGCGGGCTGCGGGCTGTGGCGGTCTGGTGCGGAGGGCCAACTTCTGGGAATAACCTGGCTGTGGGCTTAAAAATCGTATCATTCATTATCACGGGCTTCTCTTTCTCGAATACCTTTAACATTTATCGCCTTGTTAGTCTGCACATCCACCTCCGTGAAAGGTAGGTATTTTTGTCCTCATTTTAGGCCTGAAGAAACCGAGACGCTGAGAAATGAAATAATTCACTGAAAGTTGGGGCCAAGTCTGTTGGATGCCCAAGCCCAAATACCTAACCGTGACCCCACGCTGCTGCTGCTGCTGCTGCTGCTGCTGCTACTTGCAGAAACTGGTTATTAACCGAGAGCTGTTGCTGGAAGTAGCTTCCACTCTCCTGCCCCCCTAATGTAAAAATAGATGAAAAACCCTGCAGTGATTATGCGAAAGGGCAGGCCAAAACAGGAGTCCTTGGGAGCCCAGACCCATATCTGACCCAGAAGCTTTGCAAAGATGAGAAGGTTGGTAAACCAGCTATAGAAAAAGGCCAAACTAATTTGGCTGTAAATTAAGGCAGCCAAAAACCCTCCAGGATGTAAGACCAGGACGGATTCTCGTGTTGATAAAAAGGAAAATAAAATGGAATCCAGTCCAAAGGCCGCAGGGAAACGTGCAAAGAAAACACTAAACAGTTTTGAAAGTAAAACAGAAAGCCACTTTCGTTATTTCCCTGAAAGAGATGTAGACTGATGTCGATAAATGCTGTTTATAGATAAAAAGCAAAACTGGGCCACACAGTAGTGAGGGTCAAAAACTACCATTGATGAGAGGAACAGGAGAGGCCTCGCAAAAGGCTGACAGCCAGTGAACTAGAGGCCCGAGAGGGAAAAAAGCTTTGGAATAGTTTTAACAAAAGGATTTGGGCTTTCCTGTACTGGGACTCTCAGCTGTTCACAAAATTATGCTTTCTAAAGTAACAGGTTATCTGAAATTGAAATTATTGGAGGAAAAACACCCATAAATAGGTATTCAAATTTACATAATAATAGTTTTTTTTTTTTTTTTTTTTTTTTTTTTTTTTTTTTTTTTTTTTTTTAGAGAAGGAGTCTCCCTATGTTTCCCAGTATGGCCTCAAACTCCTGATCTTAAGGGATCCCCAGCTCAACCTTTCCCAGCAGCTGGGACTACAGGGCTGTCAAATTTACATTAACTATGAGAATTAAGCAGATAACCTCTAGAGACTATTCTTATTCCTTTGAGCATAACAGACTGAAAAATCCTGAAGAATTAGAGACCTGTTTGGTTAAAAGAAAATCACAAATTCGGTAGATTCAGTCATGATTTAAGTTAATCGTGGTTGCCTTTGACGTGCAAACCATGGAAAGTCTAGCTCAGTTTTCTAGAGGCATTGGCTGAGCTGTAAGTGAGCTTCACACTGTTCTAGAATATAACATTCCTCTTTTGGAACTTGTTATTCATAGGTTTTGCTGAGTGGAGTTTTATTTTACAGATCTAGACTTTTGTGAAGAGGAGACAGTCCGTTTTAAATATTTGAATTTTATTCTCTTTTGACATAAAACTGTGGAACACTCAGATAATCTATACCATGTTAGTATTCCTACAAGAGAAAACGGGTAAAACAGTATTTAGAAAGTAGTACCAATAAATGTTATTACAAGCATTAGATGTGTTTAAAAAGTTGATACTAATTTATAACCTGTAATTGTTAAATGTGTATGACTTAAATGTTAAAATCCTGTATTTTAAGATGGTCTTCTACAGTTACAAATCCATATACCCAGATTTCCTGTAGGCTTCACAAATCGGAGGAGTACATAGAATGTGCAAGAGTCAAAGGATAAATAATATTATAAATATATATTAACTATATTACCTAATTAAAACCATAATCTGTTAATACAGCTATGGATTAATTTCAAAAAAATGTGATCAATTGTATTACTAATGGTGTAGTTGGCTGTTTTCCAAGGTTGGTAAAGTTATTAAAGTTCTTCACTTTCATAGAGTCCAGATTGAGCTGCCAAACGCTGAAATTCTCCTTCTGGGTTAAAAGCTTGTTTTACATCCAAACCTCTCCCGTTTAGTGCTAAATATTTGCTGAATGTTGGTCGAACCCGTAACTGCTTAGGAGCTGGAAGAGTTTGGTTTGGACGTGCTGAAATAGATCACATAAAAGTTGATTCAGAAAACCTGTTCTAACCAAATTGGTCACCTAAGTATTTATTATCAGACAGGAAAAGAAAAAAGAACCAAAACTGATTATATATGGGGAAAATCTCTCAACTTTTATACTCCGCTGGAATTTGCATTTCTTATTAAATCTTCCTAGTTAAATCCCTTATAATACTTCGGTTAATAGTATGACATACCCGTAACGTCTAATCTTGTGTTACATGTGGTCACTCCAGCTTCATTAACTGCTGACACAGTATACCACCCAGCATCTTTCTTGTTTACATCTTTTATCAGTAAAGTAACTCTTCCAGTGTTATCTTGATATAAGCTGAAAAACATTTTTTAAGAAATGAAAGTACAGGAATTATTTCTGGGAAGTGGATGTCTCTGACCTACAGTCAGACTGAGAAGAAAAAAAATTTGAAAATTCCCAAGCTGTATCTATTTATTGCCAAATAGCTATTGGTTTTCTTAAATTAAACATCCCCCCTTGGGTGCTGTCTCCCTCTGCCCTTCAGTCTGTCCCCTGGTCGCTGATGGTCTCTGTCATTCATCGGGTGTGTCTGTGTTTGTATTTATGTGTATATATAGGGGAAGGGAGGGGTTCTGAACCTGTTCTCTTATCTGTCTCCTACCTCCTCCTTTGTTTAATAAAGGCTGAAGCTTTTTGTAAAGAAAAAAAGGAAAAGAAAAGAAAAGAAAATATCCCCCTTTAATCTTGTTATGTCATTTCTTTGAGCCATCTTTCCATCAATCATTGATAAAAAGATAAATCCTAGTCTGCTTTATGCCTTACATTTCTGATTAGTGGAATCTGGCTTACTGAAGTTTTCTTATATTTATTATCTAATATATATTTTATTATATTATATCTTTTTAGTGTTTTAAAAACTAGACAAAATGGAGTAAATGCATGCCATTTATAATGCATGTTAAGAAGTATAACTGGATTTGCCCAAATAAACTACAGTAAGTCTAGAAATACATATCCTACCTTATTCGGTCAGTGTTGAATTGTACCATTTCATTATTTCTTTTCCAGAAAAGCTTTGGTGGAGGTATAGCCGAGATCTGGCATTCTAGTTTCACTGAGTCTCCCTCTAAAACTTTTTTGCTCTGTGGTTTGTAGATAAACATTGGTGCTCTTTTATGTTCTTTTGCTATATATTAATACAAAAATTCAAGTGTTTGAAATATTGTAAAAAAGGTATTAAATCATTATGAAATTTGTATGTTGATATTAAAATATTAAAACCAACAGCAACAGAATTAGAAACTTTTAGTTAAAAAGACATGCAATACTATTTTATTATACCATTCAGAATTCTAAACTCTAATGTAATGATTCATTGAATTGATAATCAGATAATTATATTTCATTCAAACTTAAGTCATATTCTTTTTTTTTTGAGGCGAAGTCTCACTCTTTTGCCCAGGCTGGAGTGCAGTGGTTCGATCTTGGCTCACTGCAACCTCCGCCTCCCAGGTTCAAGGAGTTCTCCTGCCACAGCCTCCTGAGGAGCTAGGATTACAGGCGTGCACCACACCCGGCTAATTTTTGTATTTTTTTAGTGGACATGGGGTTTTGCCATGTTAGCCAGGCTGATCTCTTAACTCCTGGCCTCAAGTGATCTGCCCACCTTAGCCTCGTAAAGTGTTGGGATTACAGGCATGAGCCACTGCCCCTGGCCCAAATTTAAGTTGTGTTTTTTAATCATCTCATCTACAGGGAGGTGGCATGAGTGATGGAAAGAGTATCAGACAACTTGGGTTCAAATTACCTAGTGGCTCCACGAGCCATGCAAAATTGATAAAATTTTGTTTAGTTTCTCTGAGTCTCAGTTTTATCTACTGTTTAAAAAAAAAAAAATCCAGGTAGTAGTAACTGTTTTGTCTACCACACAAAATAATTGTAAGGAACAAATGAGATAATAAACAAAGAGATACTTTGTAAATTGTGAAGGAATATGGGAATATCAGTAATTATTATGACCTTGTTTTCCTACCTGAGGGGAGAGAGGAAAGAATAGTTCAGTACCATAACCCTGATTTTTCTGAAGGAGAGATGAGATTAAACAGATGGCAGCCAAGATCTCTTTCAGCTCTACTATTGTAGTATTTCTGAAGCAATTGGTACAAGTAAGATTTGCCTAAACTTTAATCACTTAAATTGTATGTGTTTTTGAAAATTGCCAGCTCGGCCGGGCGCGGTGGCTCAAGCCTGTAATCCCAGCACTTTGGGAGGCCGAGACGGGTGGATCACGAGGTCAGGAGATCGAGACCATCCTGGCTAATACGGTGAAACCCCGTCTCTACTAAAAAATAAAAAAAACTAGCCGGGCGAGGTGGCGGGCGCCTGTAGTCCCAGCTACTTGGGAGGCTGAGGCAGGAGAATGGCGTAAACCCGGGGGGCGGAGCTTGCAGTGAGCTGAGATCCGGCCACTGCACTCCAGCCTGGGCGACACAGCGAGACTCCGTCTCAAAAAAAAAAAAAAAAAAAAAGAAAATCGCCAGTTCACTAGTTTTCCCTTAGATTGAGGTCCTTTGGTATATTATGGAATAATCTTAAAGATTTTGTATTGATCTGGGTGGAATATAAACTCAAGAAATAGTTTATCCTTTAACCTGATCAAACTTTTGTATAATAAACAGTGAATTATAGCAAAATATCTCTTATGCAATATACAATGGTTTAAAGTATTAAAAATGTGGTATGGGTTGAGTATCCATTATCTGAAATGCTTGGGACCAGAAGTGTTTTGGATTTCTGATTTTTTTTTTTATTTTAGAATATTAGCGTTATACTTGTTGAGCATCCTTAATCTGAAAATCCAGAATGCTCTAATGAACATTTCCTTTGTGTGTCATGTCGATTTTGGAGCATCTTAAAGATTTCAGATTTTTGGATTAGGGATACCCAACTTGTATATTTAAAGCACTTAAAGTGTAAAATTTAAAAACCAGACACCAGTTTTATAAGAACTGCCCTACTTAAGACAGATTTGAGACATAAATGTAGCCATACCTGTTTTCTAAAGCAAGTAGGACTGTTTTGGTTATAATTAGAGATTAGTTTCCTAGTAAAAAGGACATAGTCTAAGATTAAAAGTTGATATTTACTCTTAATTTTTTAAGAAATTTTTTAAAACAAGGTCTTACTCTGTCACCCAGGCTGGAGTACAGTGGTGCAATCATAGCTCACTGTAACCTCCAACTCCAGGCTCAAGTTATCCTCCCACCTTAGCCTCTCTAGTAGCTGGCACCACTATGCCCAGCTAATTTTTTAAATTTTTTGTAGAGACAAAGAAGGTGTTGCTATTTGTTACCCCGCTGGTCTCAAACTCCTTGGCTCAAGTGATCCTCCCACCTTGGCGCCTCTTAAAGTGTTGGGATTACAGGCCTGAGTCACTATACCCTTCCTACTCTTCACTTTTAAACTATGTATTTAACATTATGACAGATTATGATAATTCCGTAATATCATGAGTCAGATTGATTATTTTTATTATCCTCATTTTGGAGAAACAAAGACCAGAGAAATGATTAGACTAAGATTTTTATTTTGAGACTCTATAGTTACATCTAGAAATGCTTATGCTTCCTTATTTGGTTTGTCTAAAATTGTATGACTTTTCTTTCCAGAAAAGCTTTGGTGATAGATCTTTCATTCTAGTTTCACTGACTTTCCTTTACATATATATGTGTGTGTCTGTGTGTGTGTATGTGTATGTGTGTGTACATATATGTATATTTTTTCCTGTGGTTTGTAGATAAAAATGGACAGTCCAATAAGTTGTGTAGACATTAACCTTAAATATGAAGTCTGCTGGGCTTTTCTTTTAAAATACCTTCTTTTTTTCAATACTTCTGGATTTTAAGGAATTCTCAAGGGTCTTTTTGGAGGCTTACCAAGGACATCCAGCTGCACAGTGAAGGTGGCTTCTCCTGCTCTATTCTTGGCAACACATGCATAAGCCCCTGCATCTGAAGCTCTGACTACTTCAAAGATGAGTGAATGAAGACCCTTCTCAGACACTATCATTTTGTGCAAATCATCTGATTGAACTGGTCTTCCATTTAGATACCATGACACATCAGGAGCTGGCAGTCCGCTCACCTAGAAAGAAAAACACAAGGAGATGGCAGAATTTTAAAGTATTACATCACTGAAACCTATTTGTCCATATATGAATTTAAACAGTTCCCGTATCTGAGTGGGTTTGTGATTGAAATGCAAAGCAAGGGCTCAAAAGGTATTTATACTTTTTTAAACAAAACATTGGAAAATAAGATCCTTGAAATTAATATAGTATTTTTAGACTATCTCAAACCTTTTACATGCAACCTCAGTCTCTTTATGAACTCTTAATTACTATACTTAGAACATTAATTTACGTTACATTGATTTCTATAAGGAATATAGAAGTCATATTGCTTTTCTGGCTAAATGTGACTGCAAATGATGTCACAGAGGCACATATATATGAGGCTTGCTGATCTAATGAATAATTTTTCTAAAACAGAGTGTTCTTGAGCTATAGTTTGGCATATAAATGGCAATTTGTTAAGTGTTTTTACATAAACTGTTAATGAAATCCAAAGCTTTAACACTAACTTTAGTTCATAAGGAATCTGGAAAAAAAATTTTATAACGAAAAGTTCTCCAAAATAAGGATAATAAAAATGTAACCTCTTCTAAAGAGCGTTTCTAGTCTGAGGGACTCTTTTAGGGCAAAAGAAAACAGGGTGGCTTGAATTTCTTGATAGAGGAGAACTGGAGAGACATTATACGTTAAGCCTGGGCACAGTGGCTTACGCCTGTAATCCCAACACTTTGGGAAGCCAAGGTGAGTGGATCGCCTTGAACCCAGGAGTTCTAGACTAGCTGGGCATGGTGGCATGTGTCTGTAGTTTCAGCTGCTAGGGAGGCTGAGGTGGGAGGATGGCTTGAACCTGGAAGACAGGTTGCAGTGAGCTGAGATTGCACCATTGCACTCCAGCGTGGGTGACAGAGCAAGACCCTGTCTCAGAAAAAAAAAGGCATTATAGTTTACAAATTCTGTTGTTCTGATAGCTTCACTTATAAAGAGTATTTATGAGGTATACCTATTTACGATTAATCCTCATAACTTTTTGGGGTATTATCCCATTTTACAGATGAGGAGACAAAAGCACAGAGAGGTTAAATGACTTGTCTAAGGTTGCTTAGCCGGAAAGTGGCAGAGCCAGAATTCAAACCCACTTCAGTTTGGCTTCAGAATTTGTGTTCTTGTCCATTGTACAAGCTATGAAGTAGGAAAAGGACATTTTTCAAAACAGTATCCCATTGTTAATTTTCCCCCAGTACTTTTGAACTCTTCTCTTACTTTGAAGTCCATTCTGCAGAATCTTCCTTCATCAATCGACATGTTCTCTGGCACTTGAATGAAACGTGGTGGGTAAAATTTCTCCTGGATTGCATCCTGATCATTCACATCTCCCCTTGAGGATGATCTACTTCTACAAGAATATTTTGATAACAACTATATGTAAATATTATCATTGCTTTTCATTTTGCACAAATATAGTTTAGCCATCAACTTTACTTTTTTTGCAATGGAGTTTCACTCTTGTTGCCCAGGCTGGAGTGCAGTGGCCCAATCTCAGCTCACTCGGGAGGCTAAGGCAGGAGAATCGCTTGAACTTGGGAGGCGGAGGTTGCAGTGAGCCGAGATCACGTGGCTGCACTCCAGCCTGGACAACAGAGCGAGAGTCTGTCTCAAAAATAAATAAATAAATCCAAATTAAGTTTTTGACGTTTTTCTATAGGGGTGGTGTGAACATGTATATGGTGATATTCAGAGATGTATTTCAGTTATACCAACCTCCGCCTCTTGGGTTCAAGTGGTTCTCCTGCCTCAGCCTCCCGAGTAGCTGGAATTATAGGCATGTGCCACTACACCTGGCTAATTTTGTATTTTTAGTAGAGACGGGGTTTCACTATGTTGATCAGCCTGGTCTTGAACTCCTGACCTCAGGTGATCTACCCACCTTGGCCTTCCAGAGTGCTAGGATTACAGGCATGAGCCACCGCGTCCAGCCTAGCCATCAAATTTGAAACCAGAGATTCTACTATTTGATCTGATAGTGTAATAACAATGGAGAGAGGCCATAGGGCTGTATTTACCTGTGGCATATTTGATGACTATTAGAAATGGTAGCAATTTAGAAATATCTGGTACAAATTGTACATCTTAGTTTCTCTTTTACAGTGCCATCAATTGATGAAGAAATGATCTATTAAAATGCCCAGTACCCAGTAGAGTATTCTTACCACCAAAGATTGTATAATTAGAATTGGGTCTCCATTGTCATGAGAAAATTGTTTAATATAGAAGCATGGGCCTGGCTTATTTGACCAAAACATTAAAAAATTCCCCTGTGATAGTTTTGATACTTAACGTCAAAATTTTGGTCATCATCTCAGACATTAGAAAATACACATTTTTTTTTTTAAAAGATATAGAGTAGGCTCGAGGGCTTTATAAATATTACATTTTTAAGCTGAAATATTTTAGGTAGGAAAACATACATTTCTTTAAAATTAAAAAATTTTTACCTTACTTGTGATGTAGGAACTTGCAGTCGCGCATGTTCTGAGTTATGTTGCTTGAAATTAAAACAAAGTAAGAATGTTTACATGCAATTGTTAGCTTGAATGAAGCAGAATTAAGTATAGTTGAAAGGAACATTCCTATTTTGGCTGTATTTGTACAGCCCTGGTAAGTTCTATACATTCAGCTTTTAAGCACTTAAAATACAGTACACTAATATACTACCACTCTAGCAAGAAAGCCCAGAATTAATAGGACTATTTAACAAATATTATTTGTGAAAATTAGCTAGACTTGGAATTGATGGTGGTTCATTTTTCGAACGACTATTTTATGACAAAGGATGATGTGTCTCCCTGGTGCATTTGAAATGAGAGCGCAGAGTACAGATTGTCCTTTAGTAAAACAGGAATAGACATGAAGTCACTTGTATTGGCAGTAGATATGGGGTATTATGCCTGCTGCTCAAAAGTGGCACCAACAGCAGTAAACACATATTAGACTGGAAAATTCTTATCTTTTTAGCTCATGGCACAAAATCCTGATGGACTTCACAAAAGGTGTGTGTAGAGCTATGAACAAGCTTTGTAAAATAGCGTTAATTCCTGATTAATAAAGTTATATTTAAGCAAACATCTTACAGGATTTATATCTGAACACCAGAAAATTATTTGAGAATGAAATCAGGGATTTATGAAAACTATAAGAGAACTAATTGATTAAGTAGTGTGTATTTTGCGTTTCACTGTGCTTAGCACAGTGGGAGATACAAAGTGGAAAATACAGACCCTACCCAAAACTATGTAGGAGCACACAAAATCTGAGTACAAATAATTTGCTTTGGGATGAATCTATTTAGCTAATGTATTTTGTCATTTTTAAGACAAAAGTCTTACAAATCTGTAACAATTTTTGGCTAGCCTTAAGGTTCTCTAAGCAGAATATCCAAACAACCGGTCAATTCAGTGATCAAACAAATCAACTAATTTTTTGGTAAAGTAAAAGTAATCCAATTAAAAATATCCAGGCTGGGTGTGGTGGCTAACGCCTATAATCCCAGTACTTTGGGAGGTCAAGGCAGGTGGATCACTTGAGGTCAGGAGGTCGAGACCAGCCTGGCCAACATGGTGAAACCCCATCTCTACTAAAAATACAAAAAATTAGCTGGGCATGTTGGTGCATGCCTATAATCCCAGCTACTTGGGAGGCTGAGGCAGGAGAATCGCTTGAACCCGGGAGGCAGAGGTTGCAGTGAGCTGAGATTGCATTGCTGCACTCCAGCCTGGGTGACAGAGTGAGACTCCGTCTCAAAAAAAAAAAAAAACAAACCCATCATCAGTATAATATTGCTTTGAGTACTTCCCCTAATAGTGATGAGTTTGTGTCTCATTTTTGCTATAATCTTCCATACCAAGTGCAGAGCCCAACATACAAGTAGGTTCTCCATGTAAATTAGTTGAATGAACAAATTCATGAACTGTTTAGTAGCCAAAAATAAATTTAAGTTCTCTTTTCGGTTTCTAGTTCTTGCTCTGGTAGACACTCATCCGTCCTTTTTAGTAGGTGTAGTTGCATCAAACAGAACCAAAAAACTTAATTTCAAAGGCCAGGTGTGGTGGCTCATGCCTGTAATCCCAGCACTTTGGGAGGCTGAGCTAGGTGGATCAGTTGAGCTCAGGAGTTTGAGACCAGGGTGGGTAACATGGTGAATCACCGTCTCTGCTAAAAATACAAAAATTAGCCAGCATGGTATGCGCACCTATAGTTCTGTCTATTTGGGAGTCTGAGGCATGAGAATCACTTGAAGTTGGGAGGCCAAGGTTGGAAAAAAAAAAAACTGAATTTCAGTTTTCTGCCTTTGGAAGCTAGGAATACTTGTGTTCCTAGTTTAATCTCTTTGGCTCCTAGTTTCTTGTGGACTTTTTGAAGGGAATGAAAGGTAACTACAGAAGGAAGAAAGAGTGCTAACATTCAGTCTACCTGTCCAACTGAACATTTTTCTTTTTTTGTTTGAGATGGAGTCTCGCTCTGTCACCCAGGCTGGAGTGCAGTGGAGTGATTTTGGTTCACTGCAATCTCCATTTCCTGGGTTCAAGCGATTCTTCTGCCTCAGCCTCCTGAGTAGCTGGGACTACAGGCGCCCGCCACCACGCCCAGCTAATTTTCATATTTTCAGTAGAGTCTGGGTTTCACCATGTTGGCTAGGATCGTCTCAATCTCTTGACCTTGTGATCCACCTGCCTTGGCTTCCCAAAGTGCTGAGATTACAAGTGTGAGCCACCGTGCCCAGCCACTGACTGTCTTTGGGGTTAAGTTTACTTGTTAAAATCAAGTTGAGGCCAGGTGTGGTGGCTCACACCTGTAATCCCAAAACTTTTGGAGGCTGAGGCGTCCCAGCCTGGCCAACATGGTGAAACTCCATCTCTACTAAAAATACAAAAATTAGCTGGGCCTGGTGGTGTGCACCTGTAATCCCAGCTACTTGAGAGGCTGAGGCAAGAGAATCATTTGAAGCCGGGAGGTGGAGTTTGCAGTGAGCTGAGGTTGCACCACTGTACTCTAGCCTGCCTGGGTGACAGAGCAAGACTGTCTAAAAAAAAAAAAAAAAAAAAAAAGAGCGGGTCAAAACGTGTGGTTCTCCTCCCTAAATGTGAAT